>NC_081568.1:58523836-58595475 GCF_022355385.1 Mustela nigripes | reverse complement strand
ATTTTTGAAAAGGGTGCTAAGATCGTTCGGCGGGAAAAGAATAATCTTTTCAATAAATGGTGCTGGGACAGCTAGATATTTATATTGAAAAGGTTTAGTGGGACTCTTGTCATACCACATACAAGAATTAATTCAAATTGATCATAGACCTAAATGTAAAAGCCAAATCTATCAAACTCTTAAAAGCAGAAAGTATAGGAATAAATCTTTGTGACCTTGTTAGACAAAGCCTTATTAGATACAACAACAAAAACACAAGGAACAAAAGAAAAAATAGGTAAATTGGCTTATATCAAAATTAAAACTTTTTGTGTTTCAGAGGTTATTATTAAGAAAATTAAAAGACAACCCCCAGAATAGGGAAAATATTTATCAATAATATATCTGATAAAAGACTTATATCTAGAAAATATAAAGAACTCTTTCAACTCAGAAACAAACAAAAAGGGGCACCTGGGTGGCTCAGTGGGTTAAAGCCCCTGCCTTCGGCTCAGGTCATGATCTGAGTCCTAGGTCCGCATCAGGCTTTCTGCTCAGCAGGGAGCCTGCTTCCTCCCTCTCCCTCTGCCTGCCTCTCTGCCTGCTTGTGATCTCTATCAAATAAATAAATTAAAATCTTTAAAAATTAAAAAAAAGAAACAAACAAAAAATAATTAAAAATGGGCCATGTATTTGAATGAGCATTTCTTAAAGAATATGTAAAAATAGATAATAAACACATAGAAGATGCTCAACATTATTAATCATTCTGGACATGTAAATCAAAATTACAATGAGATACCACTCCATACCCACTAAGATCGCAAAAATAAAAAATAAAAAAAGATAATAACAGGTATTGGTGAAGATGTGGAGAAATTGGACTATCCTGTGTTGCCAGTAAGATTGTAAAATCATAGCAATTTTGGAAATTGGTTTAGCAATTCCTCAAAAAGTTAAACACGGAGTTACCATATTACTCAGTAATTCTATTCTTAGTCATATGCCCAAGAGAAATTAAAAAAAAATCCACACAAACCTTTATACAAATGACTATAGCAGCATATTTCTTAATAGTCAAAATGTAGAAACAACCAAAAATATCCGTCAACAGAAGAATGGATAAATGAAAGTGATATATCCATACAATGCAATATTATTCAGTCATAGAAGAAATGAAGTACTGATAACATGCCACAAGATGGATAAACTCTGAAAATCATGCTAAGTAAAAGAAACCAGATTCCATTTATATGAAATATCCATAATAGCAAATCTACAGAGAAAGTAGATCAATGGTTGTTAGGGTCTGGGACTAGGAGAAAATGAGGAGTGACTATTAATGGGAGTTCTTTCTGAAATATTTGAGATGTTCTGAAATTAAGTAATGGTGATGGTTGTACAACTCTGTGATCATACTAAAACTACTAAATTGTACACTTTAAAAAGAATGACTTATGGTATGTGGATTATAGTTCAATAAGTCAACTATTTTTTAAATGTAAATTATATTATTCTAAATACATTTTTAAGCTCTTCGGTAGCTAGCTTCTTCTTATTTTTACAATAAAGTCCAAAGTTTGGCCATGGCCTACACTCTCCTGCCCCTGTAGAACACAATACTCTCCTACAGAATCCTGGCTTTTGCTTTTCCTTCTACCTGGAATGTCCTTTTCTGCTTTGCCCATGGCTTTCTCCATTTCACTTTTTCTTTGTCTAAAGTAATTGCTTCTCCTTCCATACATTTTATCACATCAAATTTTATTTTTTTAATTTTTTATAAAGATTTTTATTATTATTATTTATTTATTTCACAGAAAGAGAGAGAGATAGCAAGAGAGGGAACATAAGCAGGGGGAGTGGGAGTGGGAGAAGCAGGCCTCCCACTGAGCAGGGAGCCAGATGCAGGCTCAATCCCAGGACCCTGGGATCATGACCCGACCTGAAGGCAGATGCTTCAGGACTGAGCCACCCAGGTGCCCCATCACATCATATTTTAAATTTTTTTTATACACTCATAATCCTAAATCTTGTTTATTTATGTATTTATCTGTATATTTGCCTATTTATCCTCCGGCCTTTTACCTCTACAATAAGATATAGCTTCCTCAGGGAGGACTACCTCTGTCTTGTTTTTCATTCTATATGTAATTTTGAGAAAAGTGTTTATCCAGCAGTTAAATGCTCAGTGTATATTTCTAGAACAAATAAATAAATGCTCAGTATAATGAATGACAGATCTGTCTCTAAACTTCTCACAGACAATACATTCTACACAAGGGCCCTCTAACAGATAAACTTCCTGGGAATGAGATGGGTGGTTATGTTTTTCCTCTTAATGGCATCGGGGAACCCAGAAGTTCTTGCCTTTTGCCCTTATTTGGTATTTCATCCACTGAGCCCTGCATTCACATATTCTTCCAGGCTGTAGGAATGTAAAAAGGCTGCCCTTAAGGGGCCCACATTCTAAGGATGGAAACATACCCAAACAGTTGTGAAATAATGCAATAAATGCTAATGGAGAGCCACAGGGCACTAGGGAAATACAAAGTTGAAGGTGTAAATTCTTAGTTATAGGAATATGGCTTTAGGGAAGACTTCACTGAAGGGGTTAAATTTATGACCCGTGATTCTCAGATTGGTGGTGGGGGTAGTAGGGGAGATGGTTTTGCCCTACAGGGCATATGTGGGCATTGTCTAGAGACATTTTTATTGTCACAACTGGAGGCAGGGGAGGTGCTATTGGAATCTAGTAGGTAAGGACTAGGGATGCTGCTAAACATTCTGCAATGCACTTGACAACTCCCACAACAAAGAATTACCCTGTCTAAAATGCTGATAGTGCTGAGGCTGAGAAACTCTGATTACAACAATAATTATTAATTGCTAAAATGTTAGGTGAGAGGCTGCTAGGTAATTTTAGAATGGATGGATCAATCTGATAATACTGATTAGTCTTACCAGAAAAAAAAGAGATAGCCAATTGTTCCATGTCCCCTCATGATGTAGTATATGAAGTGTTCTCACCAAAACATCAAATCTGAGCCCAAAATTCTAGTACAGCACTGACTATGTGAAATATAGGAGCCACATACGTAATTCTAAATTTTCTAGTAGCCATATTTTTTTTTAAGATTTTATTTATTTATTTGACAGGCAGAGATCACAAGTAGGCAGAGAGGCAGGCAGAGAGAGAGGAGGAAGCAGGCTCCCTGCTGAGCAGAGAGCCCGATTCGGGACTCGATCCCAGGACCCTGGGATCATGACCTGAGCCGAAGGCAGAGGCTTTAACCCGCTGAGCCACCCAGGCGCCCCTAGTAGCCATGTTAAAAGATAAAAAGAAACAAGTAAAAATTAATTTTAATGATAGAGTTGACCCTTGAACAACACAGGTTTGAATAGCATGGGTCCACTTACACACAGATTTTTACAGTACAGTACTTGAAATAAATTTTCTCTTCCTCATGATTTTCTTTTTTTTTTTTTTAAAGATTTTATTTTTATTTATTTGACAGAGAGAGATTACAAGTAGGCAGAGAGGCAGGCAGAGAGAGAGAGGAGGAAGCAGGCTCCCTGCTGAGCAGGGAGCCTGATGCGGGACTTGATCCCAGGACCCTGAGATCATGACCTGAGCCGAAGGCAGCAGCTTAACCCACTGAGCCACCCAGGCGCCCCTGATTTTCTTAATAACATTTTCTTTTCTGTAGCTTACTTTATTATAAGAGTACAATATTTAATACCTAGAACTAGAAAATATGTGTTAATCAATGACTTGTGTTTTTGGTAAGGCTTCTGGTCAACCCTGTGCTCTTAATAGTTGTTTTTGAGGAGTCAAAATTATACATGGATTTTTGACTGCGTGGACGGTCAATGCAACTAAACCCTGCATTATTCAAGAATCAATTGCATATTTTACTCTACCCAGTATAAGCAAAGTACTATTATTTCAGCATATAATCAGTATAAACATTATTAATGAGTTATTTTACTTTTTTTTGTACCAAGTCTTTGGAATCTGGTGTGTATTTTATACTTACAGAACCTCTCTATTCAGACTAGCCACATTTCAAGTGCTCAAAAAGCACATAGCTAATGGCTACAATTTTGGATAGAACAGTCTAGAATTAAACACCAGTTTGTAGAACAATTAGAGAACAGAGAGATATGTTACACATACTTCAAGGATGTAATCAGAAGAGATCTGGAATGTGGGAAACCTTTTAGGAGAATGATCTGGTTTCTTTCACAAATTTAAAAAAAAAGGGAGGGGGTATATTATCAATTTAAAGTGACTTATGAAATATACCCATCAAATGGATTTGTGGATCTTGCTTGAATCCTGATTTGAACAAAATGACTGTAAAAAAATTATATTTGAAAGATTAAAAGCTAACTATTTTATGATATTAAAGAATTATTAATTTTGTTAAGTGGGAAGCTGGTATTGTGATTATAGTCAAAATCAAACTCTTCTTAGAAACACATACTGATATATTTACAGGTGAAATGAAGCAACACATCTGTGACTGGGGAGGGAGAAGTGGGTGTGAATATAGAGGAAATGGGATTGGCCATGAGTTGGTATTCTTGAAAGTAGGTGATGAGTGAGTGCATGGGTGTTTATTATACTGTTCTCTTTACTTATGTAAATATTTTTAAAATTAAGATTCATTAAATATGTTAATAAATATTTTTAAAAATATGCTTGATTTTAACAAATACTACATGCGAATATGTTTTGTTGTCCTGGCCGATGGCATGCATGTGCCTCTGATACTTGAATGGCTTTCCAGAGGAGATCTCTGTCTTTTCTTCTCCCCCATTCCCCTACAGAAGCCACTTGTAGGTGATATTTTCAAATGGAGGTGAAAAGAATTGATGTTTATATTACTTATTTTCATTTAGGAATTGTAATCTTTTCAAAATAAAGCATTCTGAAGATTCTGCATATTCTAGCATTGAGATAAGAGCAGCAATTGAAAGTTGACATAAATGTTTATGTCAGGAATGAAAAAGAGAAACTGAAAGAGAATGTTTATATTGCTAACCTTCTGAGACAGCATGTCCCTATTGCACAAAGGCAGTTGTTTTTCCCCCTAAAAAATTTACCCAAAAGATATGATTTTAGATGGTATAAAAGAGCTTTAATATTATATTCATTTTATGTGTAGTAAACTAAAGATTAAGTAGCATATCAAACTCAAAATTATGTGGATGTTATCAATTGGGGGAAGGATAAGAAAGATAAGATAATAGATAAGTTTAAACATAAGTATTAAATAAATATAGTAGGTAGGACACAGATATGGCATGGCATAAATTCTGAAGGTGATTCACAAATGGTTGAGTTTGGGGAAATGCTAGATGCAGAGGTTTTCTTCTCCTCGTAACCTGGATCTTAGGGGAAGAAAAATATTGAAAAGCACATGGAGAAATAATCATATAAAACAATTCAGGCTGAAACATCATTTTAATCAAGAGTGATTTTCATTATGAGAGTGACATATTCCTAGATCAATCTCTTTGTCTTGTGCCAAGACATATTTTCCCGTATCTTGTGCCTCCCAGAGCACAAATCTGGTGGGAAATATAAAGAGAGAAAGTATGATGGTTTTGCTTTAGGGACAACATGTGCTGGGTAATAAAGTTCTGGATAGGGATGGAGAAATCTCTGCTTACATGTGCTATATCACAGACATTATTAAGTCAACTAGTGCCTCAGTTGTTGGCCTTGTGTGATCTGGTCCCTGCTCCTCTCCAACCTACATCTCACCCTGTAAGCTCAGTTTCATGGCCAGCTTTCTGAACCCCAGTATGCAAGCCTTGTCCTATTTTAGAGTCTTTGCACTTGCTCTTTCTTCCTTCTGTCTGCCTTCCCAAAGTTCTTTGCTTGACTAGTTTCTTATCACTGAGCATCAGGTCCAACATTATAGCCTCCTCTCAGGGAGAGGAGGTTCTTTTTCTCGAAAGAACCACTTCTGTATCAAAGAACCACTTCTTTATCACAGTATCTCATTTTTGTCTTCTTCATAGAAACTAATGGTCCCTGAAATCATGGTTTTTGTTTACTTGCTCCATGAAAGAAGAGACTTGTCTGCTTTGTTCCCGGTATTTCTCCATCATGTTGAATGGTGTCTGGCATGTGGAAAGAGCTTGGCAAATATTTGTTGAATGAATACACGACTTAGATAAGCTGGGGTTTGGACTAGATCATCTCTGCGGGTCTCCTTCCAGCTATGAAGTACTATGATTTTCAAAATCCATCACTAAGAGCATTCATCTTTCCAACACAGAGGTTTTCTCCATAAATCGGCCAAGATAGGATTTCTCAGGGCTTAACTGAAATGGTGGGTAAGCAAGCTAAGTGAAACAGATGCCTCCGGGTGCCGACACATCTTTCTCTGAGTTTAGGAACAGAGCAAAGAGCAATCATCATAATCAGTGAAGAGGTGGATGAGAGAGTAACTAGGTCCTCTGCCAAATTGCCTTTGTGGATGTCAGAGCCAGCTTCTCTGAAAACAGCCCTTTATTTAAAACATTACTCCAAGTGAGGCGAGCCCCCAACCCCACCCCCTTCCCTCTTACTTGGGCCTGGGCCCTCCAACTTATCACATATGTGTTCAATTGCTTTCTTAACATCAGTTTGGGTAACCCTGATGTGAGGGAGATGTGAGAGTCAGCCATTAGCTCTGTGAAGGCCTGATGAAAGCAACTTTAACACATAACCATTTGCTTTGGCAGGAGCTCAGGCCAAGAGCAAAAGTCCTCTTGATGTGTCAAATTATAGATAAACACAAGTTTCAGAAACATTTGTGATATAACTGCAAATAAATGCTGGTAACTGGCAGGGTGCTCCGTTTACAAATAGTTCCTGTCAACCAAACAGTAAGAGGATAAACTTGAACACGACTAACTTCCCAAACATTTGAAAGCACTTTAATAGCAAGGCTCTGAGGCTGCAAGTATAAAACAGAATAATAATTAAGGCTTAAAATGCCATCCGGCCAACAGCAAAGCTGCACGGGACTGTGCCTTGGGTTCTGGGGTTTATCACGATGAGTCAGTGTCTGATTCCTTGGGCCTCTCTCATATTTCCAAAGACCCTCTAAGATGTCCATGCCCTGGCTTTGGTTTGAGTTGTCTTGTTTTCTTCACATCCCCAATCCAAGAAGCATGACCCGTGGAAACTGGAACAGTTGATACTTAAGAGATGATGCATTTCTTGCCTAGGTGGGGAGTTTTAGGCCCCAATAAAATAGTTTCATCTGGTAGGTTTTTTGTAATGGGACAAAGTCAAAACAGACACTTGCCATGTCTGTGAAGCTCTTTGGTGATAGTGATAGTGGTAGGAAGAAGATGGGAATATACTTCCTTCTGTTCATTGGGCACTATGAGTTTTCATCCATCAGTGCATCTATCCATGATTTGAGAAAGAAGTATTAAGTTCTTCTGATATGCCAAACATGGTGCTAGACACCAGAATACATTGGAAGAAAAACTTGGGTACTGGAATCTGATGTCTATGATACAGTAAAGCTCTGAAAAAGGAAGCTGTAAGTATAGGTTTGGGTCTGTATTAACATTAAATCTGTTGTCTTAGTGCTATATCAGGAGATTCAAACTCAGTGCTTTATCAGATAGCAAGTGAATGAAGCAATCAGGGTAGGAACCATGTCTACTCTGGAAATTTTGTGCCCCATGCACAGCAGGTGGTGAGACCCACCTCTGGCTAAGTGTTGTGCTTGAAGATGATAGAGATTTCCATATTTTCAAGACAAGCAGGGAATCTTGACCTTTAAAATGTAAAATTCCCTCATTATAAATATTCATGATTTAGTTTTTAAAAACACTGGTCAGGACAAAAAATTAAAACCCAGGGTATAATTTTCTCAGTTTGTTCATCAGTAAGAGAAAAGTCCTGTATCTGTGGAATCTGATGATCCATGTGGTGATTTATAGGCTGCAGCTGGGGCAGCCTGCCGCATGCTTGCTAGTTGTAGGTTCTAGTTAAGTTGTTTACCTTTTCTGTTCCTTACTGTCATTTTTAAAATGGGGACTACAACAATATCTACTCATAGGAATAGTACGAAGAGGAAATGAGTCAATATAAATAAAATGATTAGAACAAGGCCAGATGTGATGATGATAGGTAGGTAGGTAGGTAGGTAGATAAATATCTATATTATATTATATTATATTATATTATATTATATTATATTATATTATATTTGATTCCATATATAAAATTGGGCTATTATTATTTTAATTTCTAGTTCCTCTAATTCCCTTCTCCATTCTTTTCTCTCCTCACTTACCTCTCTTTTTCCCATTCAGAAACAAAAACAAAAATATGTCCATGACTTGTCTCTATTTTCACCCAGATTAGTTTGTCTTCTTTCTCCTCTGAGCTCTTGGCTCCTGCTGATGTCCTATCCCAAGTAGGTTTACCAAGGTGTTTTCCAAACAATGATAGTTCCCTCCCTAAGAAGGATTAAGATGTCAAATGTCAAGATAATATTTTTTCTATATGTTATATTTTATAGATGTTCCATATTTTAAAGCTATTTTATTTATTTATTTAACAGACAGAGATCACAAGTAGGCTGAGAGGCAGTCAGAGAGAGAGGGGGAAGAAGGCTCCCCGCTGAGCAGAGAGCCCAATGTAGGACCCTGGGATCATGACCTGAGCCAAAGGCAGAAGCTTTAACCCACTCAGCCACCAGGTGCCCTAAGGTGTTCCATGTGTTAAAAATAAGTATTAAAAACACTGGTTAGGTCTTCAGGGTGTTTTCAGCCTCTAAAATCCCATGATTCCAGGGAAATGAAGTTTCCTAGCAACCTGAGATGCCTCCGTACATGTCTCCTCATGATGGATCAGAAAAGGCTGGAGCACACAGCCTGGATAGAGCTCCTCCAATACTCCAGAGCTTGGAGATACTGTTGGCCCTTTCCTAAGGAGTCAAAGAGGCTGCAGTTCTGGAATGCTAGAACCTTGTACAATATTCAGATAATATACTTTCTCCTCAAAAAAATTTTTTTACCCCATTACCCTTAGATTAAATTACTATTTCTAGCCTCTTTAATCCACCCTACCTTGAGAAAAGTCAGTCATGCCGATGATATGGATGGAGACAGACTTCTCTCGGTAAAGAGAAAGAATTATCATAGATTTTTAAAATCTTATTTTTGTGTATTGATTTTGGCTTATAGTTAGAATTAGCAGATACAAAATCCTCAAAGATCCATTCTCTTCTCATTCTTCAATAGAGCCAATAATCATATATATATACACACACACATAAATATATACACACACACATATATATAAAGCATATATATGTGCATTATAATTTTTACAAAGCATTTTTTCATCTATTACAATATTCATAGGAGAAAACAACACTGAAAAGAAAACCTTCCAAGATCTATCTTAGTTTTAGATCTGCTCTATGAGACTTTCCTTTCTTGTCACTGTGGCTTTGATAAAAGGATGGCAGTCTGATTTTTTGTCACTAGTTTCTATCCTTGGCATTTGTTAGAATGAGAAATTGAGATATTCTATTGTAGGTTTGGGAATAGATATTAGGAAAATGAAAGGAACAGGAAAGGCGTGTTCTGCAATCTGTTTCACACAGGTGTGTCATGGAAAGAGCATAGCAGACTTGGCACTGAGTTTTAGCTCTGACACTAACTAGCTTTATGAACTTGGGTAAATAAAATTAACCTGAGCTTAGATTCTTCCTTTGTAAGATAGGAATGATAATGTCTACCTCAAGAGGCTATACAAGTTTGATAGCACCTGTAGCAAGGGTTGGTCCTCTTTTGTGAAACATGTTTCTCTCCTATGGAGTCTGCTTGCATTTTATTACTACCTTTTTAGCTCCTCCTTCTCAGTCTCCTTATCTTTTCTCTGGGCTAGTTTGAGTTGAATTAAGCTCTTCAAAATTTGGATCTAAAAGCAATTGTCTTCTCCCTTTACACTTTTCTCCTAATTTCACACATACTATATTTATTTTTATTCCACTAGAAAGGATAGGAGGATGGTTTTCCATTTCCTCATGGAATAGAAAAAGAGGAAAGGAGGAAAGGAATATATAGTAACATATTGGCACCCAAATGTTTTTCAGTTTTGGTTTTTTTCCAGAAGACATTGCCCTAGAACATAAGCAAGAGCCTGTTGGAGGAGCAGTTGAGGTAGGCTGAAATGGGGACATGATCAGTGGTCTAACAATACCAACACCCTGTATTCATGACAGCAGGATCCTGAGAGCATGGAATATTTCTGACACTAGTAGTGAGTCCCAAAAATCATCTGGGGGAACTCTGAGGCCCTGCCGCCATGTACGGGGTGGTGTTGGGGAGCACTGAGGTGCAAATGTAGCTATACAAGGGAACATGGCCACATTTGTGTCCACAGGCTGGTGAGACCATCTTGAACACCTGTTATAAATGTGGAATGCCTAACCGACCATGGGTTCCTGATACATTTAGATAATCTCTCTCCCATTTATTTGGGTACCAGAAGCCATATGTCCTATTAAGAACTAGTCATTTTTGTTTAATTATTGAATTTTATTACAGATTTCATGGAATTTTATAGTTGGAAGAGACCTTAAAAGGTCAGTGTAGGTTCTTCTTCCAGTTCTTCTTCCAGTGGGATTAAAGAAGCTTGCAGATTCTTTCAGTATAAAATAAATAATTTAATAGTAAAAGAAAATTGGGAATATCTGAAGGACTCAAAAGGAGTTGATGTCTTTAGACACCTGATTTGGGCTAATTATAAAACTTGCGGTAATACATTTTTGGCACAAGCTTCCTGGCAGTGAAGGCAAAATGGAAACATGTTGGGTTATTTAGTTTTGGTTTTCTGATGGTGGAAAGCATACACATTTTTCTGTAAGGACAAACTTTTTCCTGGAACCAAACTTAGGCATTTATCACATGAGTCACTGTGAGGCAGAATGGACAATATCTCCTTCCATGCCTTTTTATGTAATGTGCAGTTTTCCAACTGTATGTTCTCATCTTGACCATTTATGAAAGTGAAAATTCAAGTAACTAAGAATCCCCTTTCTGATGCACTGAGAGAATCTGAAATAAATCCAAAAACCAAATCACTTATGCTGTTCTCCTCACCACTGTGAAGAAAACCTATGGAGAAAAACTTTGGAAGGGGTTCTATTTAGGTATAATCTGAAGGCAGTCATTTTCATCATCATTATAACTACCTTTTATCAAGCACATATACATTTTATAAATAAAAGCTTGGTGAGATTAAATAACATTAACTAAAGCTTGGTGAGATTAAATAACTTTTTTAAAGATTTAAAAATTTTTTTTATTTATTTGACAGACAGAGGTCACAAGTAGGCAAAGAGGTAGGCAGAGAGAGAGAGAGGAAGGGAAGCAGGCTCCCTGCTGAGCAGAGAGCCCAATGTGGTGCTTGATCCCAGGACCCCGGGATTATGACCTGACCCGAAGGCAGAGGTTTTAACCCACTGAGTCACCCAGGCACCCCTCATCCTGGTTTCTAACTGCATTTGATTGGTGGTGTTTCCTTGAACCATGGTGTTGAGGAGGATTCTGAGGTCATGTTGTATAACAATAGCAAAGAGTTCCATGATCAATTCATGATGTTTGCCTGTGAGAGGGTAGTGAGACTTGCTGGCCTTGCATCTACCATCAATGTGTGGTTACATTTTCCTGCTAGCAAAGCAACTTTCATATGACAGTAATTAGCAGATAAATGTGCTGCATATAATTCCTCTACATTTGTTGATGGAAATATCCCAAGATGTATGTTACTTAACTACTTTCTATTGCATACTGCTTGGAACTTAGGGATGCCCAGAAGCTGATATAAATTCATAGGAACCAAACCAAATGAAAATCCCAACCTCATCACCTACCCCCTGCACATGAAAAGAACACCCAAGCCCACAATGCTAATTAGAATTATCAATATGAATTAAATATGTCTGCATAATCTAGTTTACAAAATTTTTAACTGCTTTTTAATCTTATTTCACATCTAGTATATAGTATTTACTTATTTAACCAAGTGATAGAATCCTTTAAGAGTTACAAATTTTATAGGTTCTCTATGTGACACTTTGAATGATTTAGCAATTTCAGACTGTATGCATCAGTTGAAGTGTAGTGACTGTCTCCTGAAGAGCTGTGGTCCCTCAAAACAAAACCTTTATTCCAAGGTTGCATGAGGCAACTGATCATCCCAAGTCGGGGGCTGCTGCTTTTACCTACCTACCCTCTCTGTATCTGGAAACAGGAACATCTCTTTCTCTATCCTCAGAACATTAAGTTCTGGTAGAACTGACTCTGCCTCCTGACCTAGGCATATACCCATCCTGGCACCTTGTTCCCCCAACCAATGAATGAGGCAAAGATGTACAAGTTACCAAGTCAGGCCACTTAAGGCCCACCTACCACTTTGGTTGGAGCTCCAAGATAAATGCCTTCACTATCCAAGGTTTGCTGGGCTAGTAGAATGAACAGCCAATAGCTGCAGGTGTACATAATCTGAGCAAATGAATGTAGCCTCAAACAAAGTATCAGTGGGTGGAAAAAGAGGGAGTCAGAGCTTTGAGTATATATGTGAGTTGTGTATCCATAACCACAATCAATTTTAGGACATTTTTATAAACTAGGGAAGAAAGCTCATTTCTCTTAGCCGTCATCCTCAAATGCTCCAAGCACTGCCTCCAGTCTTGGTAACCACTAAGGTACTTTTTCTTTCCAGATTTGCCCATTACTTATAAATGGAATAATACAATATGTGGTCCTTAGTTCCCTTTTCAATAATTTCATAGCTCCCTTCTTCTTGCAGCTCTTATTAAAATTAAAATTTAAAATATGTATAATCATTTGTTTAATGTTTTTCTCTTCCATTAGACAGTACATTCCATCAGAGCACAGTCTCCATGTGCTTAATTGACTATTGTACTCACAATACCAGTGTCTACCCCAATACCTGTACACCACAGAGTATACACTTCACAATATTTACTCAGTGAATAAATGGATAACAAATGGATGGCTGAATGAATAAATTAGATACCCACCCTGTCACCACCAAGACTGATCCAGAAATTCCAATCTAGTTAGTACAGTGAAAGAGGCTGATCTTGTTAACTTACTTCAAAACCAGCTCCCATGTTAGGCAGAAAGAGAAATAAATATCTATTTAATGAAAGTGTGTGGTCACACATGCAGATGTGTAATGTTTGTAAATGAGACGTGAATTGTTTGTGTATAGGGGTAGAGAAGCTAGAGTCTCAGTAAGCTGGAGCTAAGTTAAAGTAAATTATTTAATGCACTAAGCCACAAAGTCGCCACTGCCAACTGATCACAACTGCAGTCCCTTCTTTTTCTTTAAGACCTCAGTCTCTGTAAGATACACTCTGAGTAATAGAAAAGAAGACATTCTTTATCTCAGAATTTGTTCATGGCATCTTCAAGTGTTTAAGGCCTTATTCAATGAGTATTTTAGTTCTAGCTGTTTTCTTCCTGTACCTGTAACCACACAGGCAAAGAAAGGGATGGGAGAAAAATCAGATGCCTACTTTGTTCCTTGGACAAGAAGATCGTGGAGTTGGAAACATACTCCTGCAGCTACACTGAGGCTTGGCAAAGCAGTTGCTGAAAATGTTGAGCAAAATAAACTACAGAATAGAGAAGGAATGCAGAAAAAGTCATGAAAAACAAATTGATGATTCATAGAGATTGCAGTTTAATGGCTACAAGATTTTCCCGGCTTTGATTTGAACTTTCCCAAGAAATCAGTTGCAGTAGAGTCTCCGTTGGTGGTTGGACATGAGAGGGGGATTTCTAGAAATAATGAATTTTTGTTTAGGGTATTTATTTTATTTTTAATAAAGCAAATACTGTTTTTATTCCCTTGCTTCTGCACAAGAAATAAAATCTCTAAGTAATCCCAGCTCTTGTATGCATGCAGCATAAAGAATACACGCAAAGAGATCATTTCAAAGATGGGATCCTTTTTGTAATTTATGAGCACTTCAACGACTTTAAGAGTTATAAATGGCAAATATGGCAGGTATGTATCTCTGTGTGTGTGTGCTTCTGCCTCTTCTCTTGCGCTCAAACAAGTCCTTAATTAGAAATGTGAGATTGGGGGTGCCTGAGTGTCTCAGTGGGTTAAAGCCTCTGCCTTCAGCTCAGGTCATGATCCCAGGGTCCTGAGATCGAGCCCCACATCAGACTCCCTGCTGAGCAGGGAGCCTGCTTTCTCCTCTCTTTCTTTGCCTGCCTCTGCCTACTTGTGATCTCTGTCAGTCAAATAAATAAATAAAATCTTAAAAAAAAATGTGAGACTGATTTCTTAGATGAAGATCTCTATTATGATTATCCACAAGGTTATAATTGGTTTTTTTAAAAAGATTCAAGATTCAAATGAAGAAGTGACCAAGATAAGTTTGACCAGTGGGATATTTAGTAATATATATCTTTTGGAATGTGTACTCCAGAGATACTGTACAAAGTTAAAATGCCCAGCGCAGCTTTGCTCGCTGAAGGGATATACACATACCTACCTTGTGTAATAAATAGGAAGAGCCTGTAGTGTTTTGCTTCCTTGGCCTTGTCCCCAGCCACTTATCTCTCACTTGTCTATAGCTCTTGTTGCTAAATTCTCCATTCATCCCTCAGTTCTTTCAGATAATTCAGAACTTTCTAAATTCTTCTGATGGTAAAAATTACCTGGGATGCTTGTTAAAATCAGAGATTCTAGGTCTTACCCATGCAAACAGATTTCTCAGACAAATCCCTCATTTTAGGTGATTTTTATGAACAGAGGAATATAGGAAACATGGGGCTAATAGTTTTTCACTTTTATTTTACGATAACAAAGTGCTTTCATGAAACCCTTTCAGAAGATCATCATCATGAGTCTGTGACAAAAATATTATTCCCGGGGTGCCTGGGTGGCTCAGTGGGTTAAGCCTCTGCCTTCGGCTCAGGTCATGATCACAGGGTCCTGGGGTCGAGCCCCACGTAGGGCTCTCTGCTCAGCATTGTGCCTGCTTCCCCTTCTTTCTCTCTCTGCCTGCCTTTCTGCCTACTTGGGCTCCCTCTCTTGCTGTCAAATAAATAAATAAAAACTTTTAAAAAAATATTATTCCCATTTTACATAAAAGGTAACTGAGCTGCTAAAAAGATAAAGTACCATGTTTAAGGTCATTGGCACTATATCCTGACTACAGGCCTTGTGGCCTAGTCCAGGCCCTCCCCACCAAGCCACACTGCTTTTCAAGAGCTTATGGTAATAGTGATGACATTGGTATCAAGCAAGTTTTGGTTGAGCAAAGAAAGGAGAGAAGGGAATTGTTGATAAAGACTTTGAGAGAACTAAGCCTTGAAGAATGAGAAACTCTTAATAGTTGAGGATGAGAGAAGAGAGTAGATGAACAGTCATGGAAATGTGAAATCTGTTGTATTTTTGATTAATGAGAAGCTGTTGAAAATAGTGGGATCCTAAGTGTTCTGTAAAGTCTCCTCTACAGAACACTAGTTCTTTAAGATATACCACATGAAGGGGGTTCTTGACTCAAATAAATTCGGAAAACATAGTGATCTTTACTCTAGTGAGTAGATTCCCAGAGCACATGAGCATATTAAAGGCTCTGCGAAGTCTAGCAGAAAAAAAATAATTATAATAAAAATAAAGCTTTAAGCCTGCAATATCACAAACTTACTTGATCATGGAACTCTGACCCCATTTACTTATAAATTATACAGAAACATCTGAGGAAGCCCACTATGGGAAATACTGGCCTAAAGTGTAAATTTAGATTTGGGAATAAATGGATGGGAACAGTTGTAGTATTAAACACCCCAGAGATTTTTTTTTTTTTTTCTATTTTGCCTTTGCTCATTCTGGAGAGAAAGACAGACAGACTACCACCCATAAAATAAGCAACAGAATATTTATTTCTCTGAAGTTTGTTCTCTCTTATTACTAACACAAAGCAAGTGTATGGCAAGAGAACCAAGCAGGAGCTGAGCTAAGCCCTGGGTTGTAAAACTCTGGTCTGTCTCGAGCTTCTGACTCTTTCCAGTCATCTGCATTAGAAGCCCAGTTTGTCTTCCTTTCTGTCCTTGCCAATTTGCCTCTGCAGGAATGAGTGAGTCTAAAGATGTCTCCTCACGGACATGCTTCCTGCTCTTTGTGTTAACCGTATTGATTCAGAGGGATTCTGCATTCCAGAGGCCTTTTAGGCTCCAAGACTTCCCTAAGCAAGATACAGGTTGTCCCTGGTCAGAATAGTAGCAGAAGGAAAAGTAGGCAGGTTTGCCAATTCATCAGTGAACATCACTCTGGCAAGAATGGAAATGGCATGGGCTTGTGGTTATGAGTCCCATACATCAGAGCCTGATGCACCCAGAGATGCCTCCTTAGCTTAAGTGGGTAGTCAGGTAAAGACAGGCATGGTGTACAATAGTTCAGATGACTGGATGGGACTCACATTCAGGATGGAGGGTTAAGGAAGAATGATCTTCCTTCTTCATTCTTTGTAAACTTAGGCTTTATACAGGGAGAGAAATTATTCCAGTTGCTTGTGTTTGTATGCTTTGGAGATGAGCATATCCAAATATGTTCATATGTTCCTCAGAAATATGTACATTTCTCAAAAATGTAAACTCTAGTATTATTGTTCAAGTGAGTCCTGATCTTGACCTACTGTAGGTCTGACATAGCAAAAATGGCATTTGGAGGAAGGTAGAACAGGGTTGTTTAGAAGAACAGGGTTTATAAAATGAATTTGTATGCATTCTCAAGGGATGGTTTATTACCATCTCAGTGTCTCAGGGGCTTGTTGATGAATATTTAATGACCAGTTCTCCAAAAATTAATAAAGTGTGTGTGTGTGTGTGTGTGTGTTTATAAATTTTTACTGACGTAAAGGATGTATAATATAAAACTTGTAAATCATAAAATATACAGTATCTTTTATTGTAAATTTCATATAGCTAGTTGATTCTCAAGGGATTATTTCACTGATTTTCATTGAACTATCTTATCCATAGCCAACCTATAGTTGCAACTGACAAACAAGTACAATTCCAACAAGAATGATTACAGATTTTTAAAAAAATATTTTATTTATTTATTTGACAGAGATCACAAGTAGGCAAAGAGGCAGGCAGAGAGGGAGAGAGGAGGAAGCAGGCTCACCGCCAAGCAGAGAGCCCGATGCAGGGCTGGATCCCAGGACCCTGAGATCGTGACCTGAGCTGAAGGCAGAGGCTTTAACCCACTGAGCCACCCAGGCACCCGTTACTGATATTTTTATCTATGTTAAGGGTAAAATGAAACAATGAAGATATACATGTCTCTAAGGTTGCCAGATTTGACAAATAAAAATTCAGAAGACTTAGTTAAATTTGAATTTCAGATAAACAGTAAATAAAATTTTAGTGTACGTATGTTCTGAACCATAGTTGAGATACACTTAGGCTAAAAATATTCTTGCTGACTTAAATTTAAATTTAACTGGGGCTGCAGGTTGCCTCAGTCAGAAGAACATGTGTCTCGTGATCTCTAGGTTGTTGAGTTCAGTGGGGGTAAAGATTACTAAAAAAACAACCAAACAAACAAGCAAATAAATTTAACTGGGCATCCTATATTTTACCTAGCATTAAAGAATTTCACTGTTCTTCAATAAAACAAATGACTTCTTTGCTAAATAATACTAGATTTTGAATACTAGAAGACTATTTCCTCAATTTTTTATGCTATTCATCGTGTAATGATTGTAAACATAACATAGTTTTGACTTTTGTCATCATTATGACATTTTGCCATCACTCTCTTCAGTCCAGGAAATCAACAAAACATAAGCCAAACCCTGTTTTGAAGCATTAGCCAATTTCTGTGATGCCTAAACTCCTACCATAGACAATTTTAGTCAATCAACTTGACATCACTGGGCAAGGAATTTTAAAGAGATGCACAGGAACACACAGTATAGCATTTCCATCATATAAATACAGTAGACACAACCTCAAAAACATAGATAGGGGCACCTGGGTGGCTCAGCCAGTTAAACATCTAACTCTTGATTTTTGGCTCAGGTCATGATCTCAGGGTTGTGGGATTGAGCCCCAAGTCAACCTCCACACTTAGTGGGAAGTCGGCTTGAGATTCTTTTTCTGCCTCTCCCTCTTCCCCCTGCCCCTCTCTCCCACTTCTGGGCTCTCCCTTTCTCCAAAATAAATAAATATTTTAAAAAATAGATAAAGCAACTCTTATTAAAATAATTAGGAAGTGATGAGTTTTGAGTTTTATTCCCTTTGTTTTTTAATATATTTATATAGTGGTTAAGTTAATAAAAGCTTTGCTTAAGCTGGTTCACAAAAGTCTTCACAGTGTAACAGTTGGCTCTTACAAGCTGGTAAAACCACTGCAATGTACTGAACCTGTCCATGTCATCTTACCCAAGTCTTTTTTATTAATTCACAACATCTTCTTATCTCCTAGAGTTGTTTGAGTTTGTGGCCTTTGTTAAGTTGTTGAGATTTTAAAGATAAAAAAAAAAGATACAACATTTCTCTAGGGAACTTGGAGCTGTTCAAGGGAAGAACTAACATTTATTGAGCACCTTCTCTATTTGAGACACTGCTCTCTACTACAAATTTAAGATTACAACCTTATGATGCCATGTTATACAAAGTCAGAAAGGTAGAGGGGACATACACTCTAGACAGAAAAAGGTCACTAACACTAAAGTAGAAAGTTAAAAGATGAAATCTATTTGCATTCCCACCAACAGTGCATGCATGAGTGTTCCTTTTTCTCCACATCCTTACCAACACCTGTTGTTTCTTCTGTTGTTGATTTTAGCCACTCTGACAGGTGTGAGGTGGTATCTCATTGTAGTTTTGATTTTCATTTCCCTGCTAAGTGATGATGAGCATCTTTTCATGTGTCTGTTGACCATCTGGATGTCTTCTTTGGAGAAGTGTCTGTTCATGTTTTCTGCCGACTTATTAATTGAATTATTTGTTTTTTGAGTGTTGAGTTGTGTAAGTTCTTTATATATTTTGGATATTAACCCTTTATTAGATATGTCATTTGCAAACATCTCCTTCCATTCTGTAGGTTGCTTTTTAGTTTTGATGATTATTTCTTTTGCTGTGCAGAGGCATTTTATTTTGATGTAGTCCCAGTAATTTATTTTTGCTTTTGTTTCCCTTGCCTCAGGAGACATCTAGAAAGAAGTTGCTGCTACTGATGTCAAAGAATTTACTGCCTGTGTTCTCTTCTATGATTTTTATGGTTTCAGGTATCATACTTAGAATTTGGAATTTATTTTTGTATATAGTGTAAGAAAGTGGTCTCGTTTCTTTCTTTTGCATGTTGCTGCCCAGTTCTCCCTCGCACCATTTGTTGAAGAGACATTCTTTTTCCCACTGGTATTCTTCCCTGTTTTGCTGAAAATTAATTGACCATATAATTGTGGGTTTATTTCTGGATTTTCTATTCTGTTCCATTGATCGGTGTGTCTGTTCTTGTGCCAGCATCATACTGTTTTGATCACTATACCTTTGTAATAGAACTTGAAGTACAGAATTGTGATGCCTCCAGCTTTGCTTCTCTTTTTAAGATTGCTTTGTCTATTAGGGTCTTTTAGGGGCTCATACAAATTTTAGGATTCTTCTAGTTTGTGAAAAGTGTTGTTGGTATTTTGACAGGGATTGCATTTAATATGTAGATTGCTTTGGGTAGTATAGATGTATAGATTTTTTTTTTAAGATTTTATTTATTTATTTATTTATTTGACAGAGAGAAATCACAAGTAGACGGACAGGCAGGCAGAGAGAGAGAGAGAGGGAAGCAGGCTCCCTGCTGAGCAGAGAGCCCAATGCGGGACTTGATCCCAGGACCATGAGATCATGACGTGAGCCAAAGGCAGCGGCTTAACCCACTGAGCCACCCAGGTACCCCTGGGTAGTATAGATGTTTTAACAATAGTTAGCCTTCCAATTCATGAGCATGCAATGCCTATTTCTTTCTTTTTTCTCTTTTTTATTTAAATTCCAGTTAGTTAACATACTGCAGTATTAGTTTCAGGTGTACAATTCAACACCTGAATTCACAACTTCTGTACATCACTCTGTGTTCATCACAGCAAGTGCACACCTTAATCCCTATCACCTATTCAACCCATCCCTCCACACACCTCCCTTCAGGTAACCATCAGTTTGTTCTCTATAGTTAAGACTCTGTTTCTTGGTTTGCCTCTCTGTCTCATTTTTTTCTGTTTGCTCATTTGTTTTTTAAATTCCACACATGAGTGAAATTATATGGTATTTGTCTATCTCTGACAGAATTATTTTGCTTAGCACACTACTCTCTAGCTCCATCCATGTTGTTTCAAATAGCAAGATTTCATTCATTTTTATGGCTGAATAATATTCCAATATATACATATATATATTATATCTTCTTTATCCATTCATAAGTTGATGGATGCTTGGGCTGTTTCCACAATTTGGCTATTATAGATGATGCTGTTATAAACGTTAAGGTGCATGGTATGTCCCTCTGAATTAGTATTTTTGTATTCTTTGGATCATTACCTAGTAGTGTGTTTATAGCATCATAGCTAGTTCTATTTTTAACTTTTTGAGGAATCTCCATACTGTTTTGTCTTCCATTTATTTGTGTAATCTTCAATTTCTTTCATAAGTCTTTCACCTCTTTGGTTAGGTTTATTACTAGATATCTTATGATTTTGTGTCCAATTAGAAATGGGACAGTTTTCTTATAAATGGGATTCTTTCTACTGCTTCGTTATTGGTTGGAATGCAAACTGGTACAGACCTTGTGGAAAACAGTATAGGGGTTCCTCAAAAATTATGTATGTATAATGGAATACTATTCAGCCGTTAAAAAAGAATGAAATCTCACCATTTGCAACAACTAACATGGATGGAGCTAGAGTATATTATGCTAAGTGAAATAAGTCAGCCAGAGAAAGACAAATACCATATAATTACACTCATATGTGAAATTTAAGAAATAAAGCAAACAAGCAATGGGAAAAAGAGAGAGAAAGAGAGAGAGGTCAAGAAACAGATTCTTATTATAAAGAGCTGATGGTTACCAGAGGTGAGGTGGGTGGGGGGATGGGCCAAGTAGGTGATGGTACTTAAGGAGTGCATTTGTTGTGATGAGTATGGAAGTATGGAATTACTATATCATACACCTGATACTAGATAACACTGTGTAACATCTAACTAAAGTTGAAAACTTAAAAATATATAAATATGCGCATACTTCAAAAAAGTGATGAAATCAAAATTCCTAGCATGGTTGTAATATTACTGGTCATCTATACCCATAATTAATGACTGGAAGGGCTTATATGTAATTTTTCCTTTAGGGCAATGGTCTTAAAGCGTGATGTATTTTTTTCTATATTTTTCTTTGACGTTTTTGTGAAGATTTTCTGGACAATAAGCACTAATGTCTACAATTCAGACAACAAATACATTAAAGTAATTGAAGGGGCATTTCTCTGTGCTGACAGAGCTTTGAGGGAGCATATGGAGTGCAAGCTAGGCCTTAAAGAATGGGAGGGATTTAGACAAGTACAGAAAACATTCCAGCCAGGGGAAATGGCATAAGTAAAGGGCTAGAGAGAGGTATTTTGAAGGAATAATAAATAAAATAGTCTGTCTGGAAAAGGTTCAGACATATCCATATATGTATAAACTATATAAAACCAGGCCCCAGAAAGTCCACTTTTGGCCTGGAATCAAATTCAAATAACTAATAGTTGGAAAAATTGAAACTAATTTAAATCTTTACTACAGCTGCTTTAAGCAAACACAAAAGCTAGAGGACTTCTGCCCCTCATCACCAGTGTTTCTCTCCCCTTAGGTTCTCATCTCTTCTGGTAAATTATTCTCTCCCTGTCTTGGCCCTTCTCTACTTCATTGATTACCTCAGTGTTCCCATTAAGTTTCGGGACAGGATTGAATAGAAATTAGAATTTTCCTTAGTAGGCTGCAGAGAGAAATAGGCTGGGTACTATTGTAAAGTTACCTCTTGTCTGACACACATGGCAATAATAGTCACACGCGCATATGATGATTATATCAATAAGCCATTTCTCTATGGTTCCTCTCCTTTCCAACTCTATAGTATTAAATTATGTTCATTTCTTGATTTTTTAATTTGTTCTTCTTTGCATTAGTCTTATACTTGCTATCAACCTGCATATAATATTCATTTCTTACCCAATTCATGTTAATCCTGAAGGATTCATTTATTTTTATTTTATTTTATTTTATTTTGTGGGAGGTGGGAGGGAAGGGAAGAGATAGAATCTTAAGCACTGGGTGTGGAGCCCAACATCTGGCTCAGTCTCATAACTTAGAGATCATGATCTGAGCAGGAATCAAGAATCAGACACTTAACTGACTGAGTGCCCAAGGCACCCCAGGATTCATTTTAGAAATGACTTCACCCAGAAGCTTTCCTTGGCCATATAACCTGGAGTAGTTGCCTCTCTCCTTTGAATCAATAGTACCAAACTACCTCTTGTTTTAGCACTGATTGCATTACCTTATCATTGCCTGTTTTACCTGTCTTGTCCCCACTGGACTATGGAAGATTTGAGGACAAACCCTAGGTCTTATTTGGTGTGTGTGTATATACTTATATGCAACAATATATCTCTATGCATTTAATATACATATCTGATGGATTTATATACATATATATTTATTTATTTTTGAGTGCTCCTTTTATAGTTTTGGATAAATTAGTCCCTTTATTAGCAATTTCTGTGTGACAGACACTATATTAAACAATTTGCAAACAAAGTTTTCCTGCTCTGAACAACCATATAAAGTAAAAGTTACCCTTAATTATCAAAATAATCAAAAGAGAAATCTAGGACTTACAGAAGTGTGATGCTTGCTCAAGGTCCCACAACTAGGAAATGGCAGCAACATAATTTGAACCCCAGGGTGTGACTATGTGTATGCTTCAGCATAATGCATAGAAAGTCCATTATGGAACCTACCTTCAACAGGGTGGAGAGAGAAGATGTGTTATCGGACAAGAGATGGGGGCTCTTTGGAACTGTCACCCAGGCCCTGGTTAGCCATTGGGAGATGAGCTTATGCCAGCTAGCTGCTGCTAATTCAGTCAAATGCTGAGAAAAGATGGATGGAGAATAGATGTAAGCACACATTCATCACTTGTAGTTAAGGGACTCTTGTTTTTTTATTCCTTTGCTTCCCTTATTATGAGACATTTAAATAAAAACAGCATTTCTTTTCAATAATGATCTCCTGCCCTCCTTTAAAAGACTCTGAATGGGTCTCCTAGGTGACAAGCAGATACTCTCTTTTAAAAGTTTTAACAGTTGTATAAAGTTATATGAGTATCCTACAGTGGCTATAACAAAGTACCACATACTTAGTGGCTAAAACAACACAACTAAGTTCTATAGGTCCCAAGTCCAACATGGGTCTCACTAGGCTAAAATCAAAGTGTTGGCAGAGATACAATACCTTTTGGAAGTTCTAGGGGAGAATCTGTTTCCTTGTCTTTTCCGGTTTCTAGAGATGATCTGCATTCCTTGGCCTGTGGCACCTTCCTCCATCTTCAAAGCCAGCAACAGTAAGTCAAATCCTTCTCATGCTTCTCTCTCTCTTGCATACTTCCATTGCGACACTGCATCAAACAACAACCAGGAAGATTCTCCACTTTTAAAGATTCAGATGATTAGATTGGTCCCCCTGGATAATGCAGGATAATCTCTGCATCTCAAGGTTCTTATTCTTAATGACATTTGCAGAGTCCTTTTTGCCATATAAGACAACATATTCACTAGTTCTGGGGATTAGAGTGTGGGCATATCTGGGAGGCTGTTATTCTGTTATACCACAACCCATTCTACAGATGAAGAAACTGAGACTCAAAGAGGTGAAGTGACTTTTCCATAGTCTCATGTCTAATAAATGACAGATTTGAGATTCAGACTTGGCTCTGTATGACTCAGAAGTTGATCACTCTTTCTGGAACAGCAAGCTGTCTTTTCTAACATTTCTGTGCAGGTCATAGAACTGAGTAGTGGTCTTGAAGAGGTAGCAACTTACAGAATGTAATGATTGGATGGCTTTCCAATTGGGAGCAGGGAAGCATCATTGAGTAATGAGAAAACGGAGACCCCTTACTGATCAAAAGGATAATGTTGCATTTTATCTCAGGTGTCTTTTTACAGTTTCCCTCAGAAATTACATTTCAGGTGACATTACCACATATTAGATGTTGGACCATGGCACATTTATTAGTCAGCTTGGACTGCCATAACAAGATACCACAGACTGAATGGCTTAAACAGAATTAATTTTCTCAAGTTCTGGAAGCTAAAAGTGCAAGACGAAGGTGTTGTGAGGGTTGATTTCTAGTGAGGCTTCTCTTCTTGGCTTATAGATGGCTGCCTTCTTGCTGTGTCCTCCCAGGGAATTTCCTTAGTGCTCACAGAGAGAGAGAAAGAGAGAGAGAGTACTTTGATGTCTCTTCCTCTTCTTAAAAGAACACAAGTCCTGTCAGATTAGTTCTCCACCATTATGACCTCATTTAACATTTTTAACTCCTTAATGGCTCTATTTCCAAATACAGGGAGCTAGGACTTCAACTAATATAGATTTTGGGAGGACACAATTCAATCATAACAGCATATAAAAGGCATTCAGTAAATGTTAACTGAATGAATGAATGAATGAATCAACCAGTCAATTTGTTGAGAAAATATTATATGTCCATCACTAGAAATCATCATTTGTTGTTCTTTTAGTCCTTAGAACAATGTACAATATAAGTTTTATTAACCATACTTCTCTAGGCCTTGATACATTGACCTATAATACAAGGTAGTCTCAGTTTAAGAATCTGTGATCCCATTAATTACCTTCTATGGCCTTTTTAGGGATCTTTTGTCCTGACACCTCTGACCAAAGATCATGATTGATAAGAGTCTTGGCTTCTACTAGACAAGCCTTGTATGTTATTTTCCCTAGATCAGCCTTCCATGGGAAGTATAGTAATAGTCCCCGGGTCAGCATTTTCATTGGCCTGGAGGTCAACAGAACACATTACCTGAAACATGTTACCTAAAGAGGTGGTGATAGAGGAGGCCTTTGGGAGCAGAGAAATGCACCACATATACTCTTGCAGAGCCCCAGCCTACTCAGGTGCCTGGTTTGCATTGACTCCTACCAATCTATTACGTGCCAGGTGCCAGGATTATAGAAATTACTTGACCCTGAAGGTGTTTCTAGTCTA
Organism: Mustela nigripes; assembly: GCF_022355385.1. Lineage (NCBI taxonomy): Eukaryota > Metazoa > Chordata > Mammalia > Carnivora > Mustelidae > Mustela > Mustela nigripes. Next base: position 58,570,148 of record NC_081568.1, on the reverse strand, counting down.
GTCAGGTAAACACACAGGTAAATCAGCAAGTACAGTCTAGTATACTAAATACTATATTAGAGCAAAGAGCTAGGGCTATGAAAGTATAGAAAAGGGATATCTAAACCAGTCTACAAAGGTTGGGAAAGGCTTCCTGGGAAAGGTGGTGACTGGACTGATTATGCAAGGATGAGAGATATTTAGCCACAGGAAGAAAGTAGAGGGAGTTAAAAAGGATGCTTGAATTATAACTGTGCCATTCCTGTGTGTACATTCATAGCAAGAAAGAGGGCAGTATGTATCAAGGTACTACAAAGTGAGTATAATTCTTCATCTGTTAATTTCACTTCTAGGAATTTATCCTGAGGAATTTACTAGACATGCACATAGAGATTTATGTGCATGGGTGCTCGTTGCTATATGATTTATAAAAATAAAAAAACAGAAATAGTGTAAAAGTTTATAGTGAATTGGATAAATGAATCCATATGATGGAATATAATGTATATATTAAAAGCCACATTTAATGAGAGGAAGTTCTCAAGCTGTAGTAAGTAGGGAAAAAGTGGTTTAAAATATGATCCCAATATTGTTAAAATTGGCTATAGAGTAGAACAAATGTATATTATTTATATAAGTTCTCCATGGAAAAAAAAGATTAGAATGAAATATATCAAAATGGTCAGGAGACAGTAGAAATATTGATTTAAAAATTTTCCCTTTGTATTCTTTCAAATGTTCAATAGAATCATTCATTACATTTATAATTTATAATTTTAATGTAAATTTAACCCCTCAAAACCGCAAAGTGTTGTTTTTTGCCACTCACACATACCTTAGCATCCTCTCATTGCTATATCCCATTCATGCTGGGGCCCCAATCACTATATCTCCATCTCTACCTGGGTCTGTGCACATGTCTGCAAGAGAGAACAAGAACACAATTTCAAGATGGTATTTCTATTTCAGTACCCACAGCTTTCCATTTTCCACGTCCTTTTCCACCCTTTCCATGATCCCTTTCCTCCAGATAGGTCCAGTTCTGTGCAAGTGACTCTGTTGGTCAAGCCCTACTTTTAGGGAATAAAATAAGTGCATTTATTGAACACTATGTGGGAGGCACTATTCTAAGCACTTTACATGGATTGGCTTGATTAATCCACAGAACATCCAATAGATACTACTATAACTTCCATTTTACTGATGCGTACACCAAGGCCTGGGGAAATTCAAGAACAGGCCCAAGTTCACCTAATTAGTAAGGGCTGGAACCTGGATTTGAATGCAGGAAGTCCCTGTGCACATGACAGATTCTGAAAGAGATACTGATATGTAATCAGGAGCAGAACTTTTCCCAGGAAAGTGTGTGTTTTAGTAGAAGACTGAATTCTCAACTGACATAGACAAATGCAGTGGGATTGGGATAGAGAAGTTAATATTTAGGGGGTATTGTGCCTCCCATTCCTATGAGATTCTCAGGGTGTTTTATAGACCTGTTGATGTATGACTCTATGTTCTAATTTCTTTGAATCTCACTTCTGGACAAAACACCCATGGAACAATGAGGAATTGGACTCCTGAATGGAACTAAGAGAGTGTACCTATAGAAAGGGCACATAGAACTGCATTCTGTGATTCTGCAATTTCATGAGGTGCCCTGTTCTTGTTTTTCCTCATGCCAAGGAGGGGAATACCCAATCTCTAAAGGGTTATATGCAGAAAAAAACACCTAGCATGCAAAAGGGCCTGGCCAGAGCTTTTAGTAGGTTGAGAACCCTGGATGGATAAGTTCCCATGTGAGCAATCCTGAAGGGGTCTCTCAGTAGGGCAAACCCTTTGTACCCAGGCCAGCATGGGCTGCAGAGGCAGAGGCCTGGGCCTGATGGTGAAGTTAGTTGCCAGATATGCATAAGCTGAGGTTCCAGGGAGCTCCAGCTCACTGGCATTCACCAACTCAGCTGACTCCAAGATGACCTTTTTTATTTGTGCCAATGTGTTCCATCCGGCTCAGAGTGCTTGATGCAGTGCTCCAAAGGAATTTTTTGGCCTTCCAAAAAGGAAATCAATTGTTAGAAATCAAAAGATTTCTTTAAAGCTTTAATATAGGTAACCTAGAGCCGAGATAATAGCTTCAGTAATACTAATAATACACAGTTCATTTTCACATACATTGACCCAGGGGTAAAAGAAGCATTTTGAAGCCTACATTGAGATACTCCACCTGTTGTCTTTGTCAAGGGAAGGAACTGCTTTATCAGTCATCTTGGTTTCCTCTCCATGCTTCCTTTGTACCTTGAGTCAATAGGATGAGTTGAGTATGACCCTGAAGAAGGTCTGTCCCCCCTTCACCCTGTCCCTGATACAAGGCATGAGTCATCCACTACAGAACCAAGATACAAAGTCCAAAAGCCCATACTATCAATTTTTCAAAATGTAAGACAGAAGGAGCACTCCTTTGGAAGCTGCAAGATAGCTGTCCTACCTTATAACTAGGAAAAAGGCAGTTGGGTTGAGAAGAAAGGAAGGGGAGTCAACAATGTGAGACTGATGAACCTGGCAGACTCCATTTATCAGCAGAGCCAAGTGGCAGCTGAGATAGCACCCATTTCTCTTTGTCACTGTCAACCAATGAGAATGACCAGCCATCGGCCAGATGGTTCCCAATGATCAACAACTGTCTGGGCTTAAGGCTTAGTTTGGCTCCCATCCAACCATCCCACCAAGACAGCCCTCATTTAATGGCCCAGGATTCTGAGCATCCTTGAAAGGACTCTGCACTCCTAGAGGCCATGCCTTAGCCTGAGAAGGAAACCCCTATCTCATGCTGGTGGGACTAGATAGAACTAGACCTGGAATTCTTATGGAACCTTGCTTAGGTAGAGGTGAAACTCACAGTCACGTGTGTGTGTGTGTGTGAGTGAGCTGTTATCCTCCCTGCCTCAGCAGCAAGGAGTAGTTGGAAAGCGACCCAAGAAGGGTATAGGAACCTCAGTTTTGGTACTGATTCACAAGGAACCAGCCTTTGCCTTGGGGTAAGTCCTTCCAGTTCCCTCTCTGCATATCAGCTACCTCAAGTAAAAATATCAGGCCAATGATTTCCATCAGTTCTGCATTTAAATCACCTGCTTTCCCTTTTCTTAACATATGCCCTTGTGAAAACTTACCTTCACCTCTTTGAACCTCAGTTCCTCATCTATACATTGGGGATTGAAATACTTAGAAAATAAAATAAGATGTACCCCAAGAACCCTCTTACGCTGTTGGTGGGAATGCAAGTTGGTGCAGCCTCTTTGGAGAACAGTGTGGAGATTCCTCAAGAAATTAAAAATAGAGCTTCCCTATGACCCTGCAATTGCACTCCTGGGTATTTACCCCAAGGATACAGATGTCGTGAAAAGAAGGGCCATCTGTACCCCAATGTTTATAGCAGCAATGGCCACGGTCGCCAAACTATGGAAAGAACCAAGATGCCCTTCAACGGATGAATGGATAAGGAAGATGTGGTCCATATACACTATGGAGTATTATGCCTCCATCAGAAAGGATGAATACCCAACTTTTGTAGCAACATGGACGGGACTGGAAGAGATTATGCTGAGTGAAATAAGTCAAGCAGAGAGAGTCAATTATCATATGGTTTCACTTATTTGTGGAGCATAACAAATATCATGGAGGACAAGGGGTGTTAGAGAGGAGAAGGGAGTTGGGGTAAATTGGAAGGAGAGGTGAATCACGAGAGACTATGGACTCTGAAAAACAATCTGAGGGGTTTGAAGTGGCGGGGGGTGGGAGGTTGGGGTACCAGGTGGTGGGTATTATAGAGGGCATGGTTTGCATGGAGCACTGGGTGTGGTAAAAAAATAATGAATACTGTTTTTCTGAAAATAAATAAATTGAAAAAATTTTTTAAAAAGTTCTTTTCAAAAAAAAAAAAAAAAAAAGATGTACCCCGAACAGTTGTTCAGTTGTTTTCAACTCTGGCTGCATATTGGAATCATCTTCAGAGCTTTAAAAAATACTGATGCCCTGGCCCCACCTCCAAAAAATATAACTTAATTGGTGTGCAGTGCAGCTTCTAGGAAATACCAATGTGCAGCCAAAGCTGAGAACACCTATATAAAAAGAATAGCACATTTTCTGGCCCCAAAATATGTGTTTGATGAATGGACGTTCTTAGATAATAATAACCTTCTCTAAGAAGGTTCCCAATGGTAGAAACTTCAGGCAAGGTGAAGAACTCTTTGGCTTTTTTGTAGCTACTGATATCAGGGCATGTGCGGCCAACTGTGTCCATGACAGAGGGGTTCAGATGCAATATTCTGTGTTCAAATCCTTTTTAAAAATAAATAATACTTTTTCTCAATGTAGAAATGTTGGAAACCATGGAAAATTATGAAGAATTCCATCACCAAGGGTCAACCACCATTAATGATTTGATGTATCTTCTAGTTTTTTCCCCACCGTAGTTAAATTCAACAACTAACTTAAGGTATTTCCTAGTGTTTATTATGTATCTACCATACACCAAGTACTGTTTGGGATACTAAACGAGTTTATCGCATTCCAAGACAAATGGATATAATTTCACCTTCTACTTTTTTCACTGGACATCTTAGTTTGAGTGTGTTTTCATACCTTATTAAATATTCTTCCAAATCCATGGTTATTAAGGGCTAAATAATCCATTTTATGGTCTCACCGTGATATAACCACTGTTGGATATTTAAATTATTTCTTGTAATGTTCAGATCTTAGGAATAACCTTTAAAGCATTTCATTCATGTCCCTTGTTTTTTTTCTTAATGTATCATAACAAATGTTCCCTAGCAGATCAAATCTTTTTTTTAAAAAGATTTTATTTTTTGACAGAGAGCAAGCAGCAAGCAGAGGCAGAGGGAGAAGCAGGCTCCCTGCCGAGCAAGGAGCCTGATGAGGGACTTGATCCCAGGACCCTGGGATCAGGATCTGAGCTTAATTTAAGGCAGTGGTTTCACTGACTGAGCCACCCAGGTGTCCTAGATCAAATAGATCTTAATTTTTAAGTGCTTCATCATAATCTGTTATTTAACTGAACTGTAATTTGTTTAACCAACTTTCTTTCTTTTTTTTTTTTTTAATTTTTTTATAAACATATATTTTTATCCCCAGGGGTACAGGTCTGTGAATCACCAGGTTTACACACTTCACAGCACTCACCAAATCACATACCCTCCCCAATGTCCATAATCCCACCCCCTTCTCCCAAACCCCCTCCCCCCGGCAACCCTCAGTTTGTTTTGTGAGATTAAGAGTCACTTATGGTTTGTCTCCCTCCCAATCCCATCTTGTTTTATTTATTCTTCTTCTACCCACTTAAGCCTCCATGTTGCCAACTTTCTTTCAATGGAGTTTAGATGTTATCAATTTCTGCAATTATAAAAATTGTAATGAATATCCTTACATATGTTCTTAATAATATTTTTTCCTGATTATGAAAAAATATTAACTCATCTATATAGAGAATTAAAGAAATACAGAGAAACAAAGAAGACAATAACATTTATCTAAAGATATCCATCATTAATATTTAGTTCCTTTGTCTTCTTGATACTTGATTTTTATATTCATTTGTATGGTACAATTTTTTATTCTTTATTTAACTTTTACTTTCTATGAGCATTTTTCCTATGTCACTAAACACTCTTCAAAAGCAACATTTTAGAATGCTAGAGAATTTTCCATCATATGGCTATACTTTGATTTATTTAACTATCGCCCTCCTATTGGACATTCTGGTTGTTTGGGGTTTTTTTGTTTGTATATGTAGTACTTCAACATACACATTTGTTCATAATCTTTGGGTTTCTACTTATACTAAGAGAAGGTTACTTGAAGAGGAGAATGAACTTCCCTTTAGACCTGTTATACACATTTTCAACTTGCTTTCTGGAGAATCTGTGCCAATTTGCCCTGCTACCAAGATGCCAGTGAGCATCCATTCACCTAACTCGTGGTAACATTGTGTGGTAGTTACTAGGGCTTGTCACAAATATTTCCCTTTTCATCTTCCAGGCGTAATGTCTGATTGCACTTCTCTACTGCCTTAAAGTTAGAAGTGGCTGTGTGACTTGACTTGCTTTGGTTACTGAAATGCAAGTGGAATTGGCATGTGTCATTTTTAGGTGGAAATTTACGAGGCAGTGTGAAAATCGCTGTCTTTTTCCCTGTCAAAGCAACCAGAAACATTCTGAATGGTGGAGACACTATCTGCCTGAATTTCTGAGGCAGGAGATGCAGAGCGAAAGTCCCAATCACTCCTCTTTGGATTCTTTGCATGGATGAGAAATAAACCTTTATTTTTAAAAAGCCTAAACATGAAGTTTTTTTGTCACTATTTATATAATTTATTTTTGAAGCAACATGTGATAAACCTCAAAGAGAAAAGCAAGGGAAGGCCCCAGTGACTAACACATTCTCTTTTTATATAAGACTTTGCTATCTTCTTCTGTTATCAAAAAGAATTCCAAAGTGGGCTCCAGGAATGATAATGCTCTACTTCTTACACTAGGTGGTGTACTTACTGGTGTATGCTGTCCTACAATCATGTACATTATTAGAGCCCATCAAAAGTCACATATAAATATTTTATTTTTCATTTTTTATGGTATTATCTTTTTTAATTATGTCCAGTTAGCTAACATTTAGTACATCTTTAGTTTTTGATGTAGTGTTCAATGATTCATCAGTTGCATATAACACCCCAGTGCTCATTCACAACTTGTGCCCTTCTTAATACCCATCACCTGGCTACCCCATTCCCCAATCCCTCTCCCTTCTGAAACCCTCAATTTGTTTCCTGGAGTCAAGAGTATCTCACAGTTTGTCTCTCTCTCTTTGGTTTCTTCCCCTTCAGTTTTCCCTTCCTTCCCCATTGGTCCTCTGTGCTATTCCTTATGTTTCACATATGAGTGAAACCATATAATAATTGTCTTTCTCTGCTCGACCTATTCCACTTAGTATCATACCCTCCAGTTTCATCCATGCCAATGTAAATAGTAGGTATTCATCTTTTCTGATGGCTGAGTAATATTCTATCGTACATATGGGCCACATCTTCTTTATCCATTCATCTGTTGAAGGACATCTTGGCTCCTTCCACAGTTTGGCTATTGTGGACATTGCTGCTATGAACATTGGGGTGCAGGTGCCCCCTTCTTTTCACTACATCTGTATTTTGGGGGTAAATACCAGTAGTACAATTGCTGGGTCATAGGGTAGCTCTATTTTTAACTTCCTAAGAAATCTCCATACTGTTTTCCAGAGTGACTATAACAGCTTGCATTCCCACCAACAGTATTAAGAGGGTTCCCCTTTCTCCACATCTTTCCCAACATTTATTATTTCCTGTCTTGTTAATTTTTGCCATTCTAACTGGTGTAAGGTGGTATCTCATTGTGGTTTTGATTTGAATTTTCCTGATGGCTAATGATGATGGGCATTTTTTCATGTGTCTCTTAGCTATATGTCTAGTTTGGAGAAATGTATGTTCATGTGTTCTGCCCACTTTTTGACTGGATTATTTGGTTTTCGGCTGTTGAGTTTGAGAAGTTCTTTGTAGATCTTGGATACCAGCCCTTTATCTGTTCTGCCATTTGCAAATATCTTCTTCCATCTTGTGGGTTACCTTTTAGTTTTATTGACTGTTTCCTTTGCTGTACAGAAGCTATTTATCAAAAATAATAATAATAATAATAATAATAAAATAAATAAATAAAAACAGAAGCTATTTATCTTGGTGAACTCCCAGAAGTTCATTTTTGCTTTTGCTTTCCTTGCCTTTAGAGATGTGTCCTGAAAGAAGTTGCTGTGGCTGATGTCAAAGAGGTTACTGCCTGTGTTCTTCTCTAGGATTTTGATGGATTCCTGTCTCACATTGAGTTCTTTCATCCATTTTGAGTTTATCTTTGTGTATGGTGTAAGAGAATGGTCCAGTTTCCTTCTTCTGTGTGTAGCTGTCCAGTTTTCCCAGCACCATTAATTGAAGAGACTATCTTTTTTCCATTGTGTATTTTTCTTCCTATTTGTCAAAGTTTAGTTGACCATAGAGTTGAGGGTCCATTTCTGGAGTCTCTATTCTATTTCATTGTTCTTTATGTGTTTTGTGCCAGTACCATGCTGTCTTGATGATCACAGCTTTGTAATACAGCTTGAAGTCAGGCATTGTGATGCCCACAGCTTTGTTTTTCTTTTTCAACATTCCCCTGGTCATTTGGGGTCTTTTCTGGTTCCATACAAATTATAGGATTGTTTGTTCCAGCTCTGTAAAAAGTACCAATGGTATTTTGATAGGGATGGCATTGAAAGTGTGTATTGCTCTGGGCAGCATAGACATTTTAACAATGTTTATTCTTCTCTTTTAATGGTGCTTATCAGGAAAACTAAGCTCTGCTGCTCTAAGGATCTGCTACAAATGAAGAATCATCTTTTCCCTTACCCATCTAAATGGTACTAGGTACATATTTCCCCCAAACCTTGTATATGCATCTATAAAAAGAACATTTAAATTCTTTCAGTTAATATCTTTAAATGTGCATCTTTTCCTGCCAGGACCCTAACAATCATAACAATTAACACTTATTATGCTCTTACTATGTACTAGGCATGGGTGCTATATACTTCTTATTTATTGCTTAATGCTATCTCTCTATGATTGTATTCTTGTTTTATGGATGGTGAAACTGAAACTCAAGGAGCTTAAGTAATCTGCTTTTACTTATTTATTTTTTATTTTTATTTTTATTTTTTGTGGTATAGTCAAAAGTATATTGACAATGATTTATTGCCTAGAAGTATAAATTTTCCAAATGCTTGTCTTCTTATGGTTGATACATAGTTTGTAGCCAGCAGAACTGCAGGGACATGCACTGCTCACAATCTGGTTACAGCCTTTGTTCACCATGAAAAATGCTCTGCTTAATTGCACAGTAGATAATATTAACTTCTGATGGCACTTTTTCAATGTTTGTTCCTTTTACCTATACTGTAAATATTATTATAGCAAGTTTTAGTTTTTCAAAGACTTTACTGTGGTGAAGATAATTTATAACATTCTTCAAACTTTTTTTATTAATGGTAATGATTCTCATAGAATTTTGAACACAAATGGAATGTGCTTAACACTTTAAACTTTCTCACATAGCTTTTAAACATGATTTCCATCTAATATCATTGGGAGACATTCTAAAATTAATCTGCTTTTAAAAAGTAACCTTACTACATTAGTGGTAAATGGTGAAGCTAGTTTGAAACCATGTCTTCCTGACTCCAGGTTTTAGAGTTGATTAATTCCATTTTTCTATTCCCAATTGTCTGCACTAGACATCAAGAGAAGGAGTCACAAGCAGATATCTTTCAGACAGGACCTAGCCATCAAATAAATTTAGTTTTATTTTTTTCTGTTTTTAAAAATTGGAAGATTTCAAAGTATCCATGTCTCTGATTTCTACTGACAAACCAGATGTGAAAGCAATGAACCTGAATTGTGCAGAAACAATTGTATGAAATGAAATAGCAGCTTTCTTCTTTAGATGGGTTATGAGATCTCTAGTCTCCACAGTCCCCACTGCTCCCTATTGTCCTATAACCAAATCACTGTTCATGGCTGCTGTCCAGCCTCTAGAGTCATTGGATTTGTGAATCCTGACCTGAATCTCACTGTGGTATTGTGCAAAGAATGCTTCACTAGAATACACGTTCCCCAAGAAAGGCAGGACTTGTTGTCTGTTTTCTTTTTTTTTCTTTTCTTTCCTTTTCTTTTTCTTTTTCTTTTTTTTTTTTTTTTTTTTTTTTTTTTTTTTTTTTTTCCTTTATAGAGAAAGAGAGCATGTGAGTCGAGGGCAGAGGGGATGAGGGAAAGAGAGAATCTTAAACAGGCTTCCTGCTGGCCTCTATCTCACAACCCTGAGAACATGACCAGAGCTGAAATCAAGAGTTGGACACTTAACCGACTGAGCCACTTGGGTGCCCTGTCATCTGTTTCCTTAACTGTATCTCCAGGACTTGGAACAGTACCTAAAGGATTCTAGACTTGCAGTATATATTCGTGAATGGATGAATGGTGTCTTTGTATGGAACAGGTGTTTTGATAGTGAGGAGAAGTAGTCAAGAAAATTCTTTTGGTTGAGAAATATGTGCAAAGCCATCTGATACTAAATCTCTTTCTTTGCCTGATTTCATACCATGGAGGATCCAACTCTTTTGCTGAACTTGAGTTTGGGGGACAGATGCTCTGAATGTCACAGGTTGCACTTCCCTTCCCTTCCCTTTCCTGCCCCCTACATTATTCTAGATTATTCTACCCAGTCACCCTGAGGCCCCTAAAAGTGTAAGACCACAGCATATTTGGATTACAGACACTTTTAATTGTCTTTCAAGAGCCTACTTAGTGAGATTCTACCATCCAAGAAAACTGCTTCGCATTCAGAGCTCCAGATGCTTTGGGTGGGTTCTTGGCAAAGAAAGGACTTTTGAACCTAGAAGAAAGGTGTTAAGAATAACTGGGCTTGAAAATCACTGGCTGCTGCATTAGTGGAGCAAGGATTTGTTGGAGCTAGGAAGAGAAGAAACTTTCTCTTCCTCTACTTGGATCCGTGTGAATTTCTGCTCTGCTATGACTGCATCAGCAGGGGAGTCAGACACATTGGAGCGATGAATCCTCTGTGACCCTCACAAAGCATTTGCCTTGACTTGAAGTGGTAGTTGCTAATTCCTCAGAACGTGCTGGTGGAAATAAGTTTTGATGCAATATAGTCAACTTCTGTCAACAATTCAGAGCCTTGCTAGGAAAGAAGTGAATCCCAGTCACTGGAGGTTCTCAGGGCTTCTTTCCCTAGAGCTACATATTAAGGAATGAAGTTGTAGTTTGCCAGGGAAATAGTAACCTTCCACAAGCACATACTATGTCCTTGGCTAGTTGCATATCTGTTATCTCTTTTCCTCTTTATTCTATTTCATAAATAGAAAACCTGAGACTCAGAGAATTTCAATGACTTGTCAAAAATCACATAAACAATAAGTAGAAGAGTCAGAATTTAAACCCAAACCCCAAGTTTGATTGCTGTTGGTGTCTGTATTTGCCATAGAGAAGATGGAAAACCCATCTGGGCAGAGATGCAATGAGCATGTGTAAGACAAAAATGTAAAAGGTTAGGATATTGAGGTAAGTGGGGAAACTACACTGCAAATTATACCAAAGGTACCTGTCATGGCGAGAAGGGTCAGCCTTTTTTTTAAAAGACGACTTTTATTATACTTTTAGAAAAATGAGGAACAAATACATAAGCTGTTCTTCCTGGGTATTGCAGTAAATAAGCTGAACGATTTTAAGATCCAGACAATGAATAAGGAGCCCATGTTCACTTAACATTTTCACCACTTAATCCTTAAATCTTCCCTCGCCCGCCCACACTATTGCAGCTGGGGCCAAAGAGGCCTTGGCTTCTCTTACCCAGAAACTGGAGCTGCTTCTGTGGTAAGCCACAGCTCCGTGGGGCCTGGCCTGTGATGCGGGTTAATGACGTCATCTTCAGCAGGAGTTTCAGATGGAGAATTCCCTAAGGACCTTATAATCAATATGTCTCCTGCCCCTGTCGCCTTCCTAGACAGAAAATATATTCATTCCTTGAGTTTTATATGCTGCTCTAATATCTCAGCTTGCCACCAAGCTTGATATTCCTTCTTACTCTCATCTACCACCCACTGCCAACCCATTTCATCAAAGCCCAGCTCAAGTATGGTGAACTTCAATAAAAATGGGCAATAAAAATGCCCAAATTTGGAACATTCACTTTTCCATTTGTCCTCTGTGGCTTCTTCAGTGACTAGGGAGAAGGATGGGGCACCAGAGTAAACCTCTCCTCACCTCTTTTTAAGGACAGCAGATGCTCTTTTTTCTGTTTTAGATTTTGAGCTTGTACATATAATTCTTTTTGAGCCAGAACTGAAAGAATTCAAAACCTACCTCCTTACAGAACATCTCTGCAGAGGTGTTAGGGATTCTTGAGAAACTGTCTGATTGTACCATATTTCTGGGCAAAAGCTGTAGGGGACCCATCTGGCAGGGCAAATGGAAGCCATAATGTGAGCTCATAGAAGGAGCATGAATAACTGTCACTTCTTGGCCCCACTTGCATTACTGAGAAGGTGAATGGAAGAGAATTATCATGCATTCATTAAATCAATATTTTATTTCCTCCCTGCCCCCAGCTACCCTCCCAGCTTTGATCTCTATGCCTCTGGAGCAGAGCTGGACATGTGACTTTCAAAATGCAAATTAGGATCACTGGGCTCTCTGCCCAGTCTTTGATCTCCTACCAGAGGAGAAGGCTGGTAGGCAATGCCATGTGCCCTGGTCCTTTCTCACCCACTGTAACCTTGGGTAAAGTAGAGCCTGGAAGGGCTTTCCTTTCATCCTATAGAAGAGTAACATGGCTCAGAGCAGCAGTCATTAAGCTGAGTTATGATCATTTACATCATAAGAGGCACAGGAGAAGCTGGAGAGGAAAGGGCATCTTGTTGAAAAGATTTTATTAATTTACATATTTTTAGTCAAAGGTTAAGAAGCTGAGTTTAGAGCAAGACCAAGGATATTGGGAAATAATTTTTCCCACCCATCTTAATTGGTAGCCACGTTATTGAGTCTGATAAAAGCTATGTACCCTCCCCCATTTCCCAAAAGTTTGTACTTCTGATGGCCCCTCTATAGTGTCTGCATAGATGCTTAGCCATAAGCCTGGGATAGGGAGGAAGAAGGACATAACAAAGAGGGAGTGGGAGGTCTGGAACTACCTTTTGCTAAGGAAAGGGCAGGTTGAACAAGAAAGGGAGATAAAAGCAATTCCTAACCTTTTCAGTCCTGGGGTTTATGAGGAAAAGCAGAGAGACAGAGGGAGAGGGATCAAGGAGAATCATCAATGTTGCCATTCTTAATAACCAAGAATTTGATGATGAATGCTTGGGAAGTGGGGATTTGATTCTATCTTGTTTCACATTTCAGACTCTGAGTACATCTATTTGACTTCATTAACCTGAATAAATTTAGCTTCATGAACAAAAATTTCTATATTGTCTTTATATTTCTCATTACATTGCTGAGTGGTGAGAAACCCATTAGTGCAATTATTTATCCATGGACTAGGTTCTGGAAATCTCTGCCCTATACTATCACCACATAGGTATTTCAGTCTCCTTCTAGTTGGATTTTAATTTGTTATATTGATTAGAGTTTAAGGAAAGAAGATTTCCTCAAGTTGGTTCAAGTAAAAGAAGGTATTTTGAAGATAGATGTGCTTCTATTAAGCGCTAGAAACCTTGGACACCACAGCAGTCCTGGGAACTGACACTTCTCTTGGAAACTATACTTCTCTATGTCCATCTCCTTCCTTTCCCGTGGACCTGTTCTGGTCATCTATTGCTGCCCGAGGCACTCTGAAACTTAGTGACTTAAAATAACGCTCACCATTATTTTTCATAGTTCTGTGAGTTGACTACACTCTATAGTTCTCACCTGAGGTGTTTCATGTAGTTGCAGTCAGATGGCAGCTGGAGATAATGTGATCTAAAGGCTCAACTGGGCTGGACTTATAAAATGTCTCTCTCACATGGTTGGCACTTGATTCTGGCTGCTGCTGCTGGCAGTTCAGCTGAGGCTGTTGCCTGGAGGAACTACATGTGGCCTCCCTGTGTGGCTTGGATTTCTCTTTGCATGGCATCTGGGTTTCCAAGAGAGACCATTTCAAGAGCCAACATTCCAAGAGACCTAGGTGGAAGGCAAGGCTTCTTGTAGCCTATACTAGGAAACTGCAACTCTCTCACTTTCACCATATGTGACTGATTATAGGGTCAGGCCAGATTCAAAGGGAAAATACTACAATGAAACATGAATACCAACTGGATATTAGGGTTGACTGAGAGGGCCATTTCTGGAGACCAGTTACCATAGGACCATTTGTTTGCTTACCCATAGTTTCTGCTCCCTTGTAACTTTAGTTTGCATGTCATCCCTTCCAATGGCTGCCCCTGGCCTCTCTAGACTTTTTCTGTGACATTCTTTCAAGTTCCTGTCCTTACTCTCGCTGGCTTACTCGCCTAGTTAACAAATTTCAATTTTTTTTTATAATGGCTTTGTAGTCATGACACATTTTTGTATATTACTTTTTTTAGTTATTGAAGTATAGTTGACATACAATGTTATTTAAGTTTCAGGTGTACAACAATGATTTGACAGTTGTAAACCTTACTCAGTGCTCACCACAGTAAGTATATCCACCATCTGTCACCATACAACATTATTATGTTATTGACTATATTCCCTATGTTTGACATTTCATCCTTATGTCTTACTTATTTTATAACTGGAATTTTGTACCTCTTAATCCCTTCAGTTACTTCTGGCATCTCACACACCTCATATCTCACACATAGATTTATTATACAGCTAGCAGTGGACACATAGGTTGCTTCCATAATTAGCTACTATAGATAATGTGCAGTAAACACAAGGATGCATATATCTATTTTTTTCTTTTTTCTTTTTTTTAATAATGCTAAGCATTTTTAAAAATATTTTATTTATTTATTTGACAGACAGAGATCACAAGTAGGCAGAGAAGCAGGCAGAGAGAGAGGAAGGGAAGCAGGCTCCCTGCTGAGCAGAGAGCCCAATGCAGGGCTCCATCCCAGGACCCTGGGATCATGACCTGAGCCAAAGGCAGAGTCTTTAACACAATGAACCACCCAGGCGCCCCTGCATATATCTTTTTGAATTAGAGTTTTCTTTTTCTTTGAGTAAGTAACCAGTAGTGCAATTACTGGATCATATGGTATTTCTATTTTTAGTTTTTTGAGGAACCTCCATGCTGTTTTCTACAGTAATTGCACCAATTTACATTCCTACCAACAGTGCATCAGGGTTCCCTTTTCTCCACATCCTCATCAGCACTTGTTACTTCTTGTCTTTGATTCTAGCCATTCTTATTGGTGTGAGGCGGTATCTCATTTTTTTTTTTTCATTTCCCTGATGATTTGTGATATTGACAATTTCAAGTTCTTGACGGCGCACTCTCTCCAAAGTTTCCCTGGACAACCTATGGATTGCTTGTTCAATTCCTTTCCTATCAGTGATAGCCAGCTTTGTATGGAGCCAAGTGGCACTAACCAGATTTGCCTTCTCATTAAGGTTATGGGTGGGATAATCACTCTAGAAGGCATGTCTTGTACAAATTGCTTTTTCTTTTCCTTTGTTTATAGGATTTGATAATTAACTTATATAATTATAAAGGGACCAAAAGTTCAGAGAGGTTATTTCCAGAGCCTCTGTCTTATGTCTGACATACAGTTTGTAGCTCTTAAATTTTGCTGCATAGTTCTATTAGGATAACACCTACAAATACTGGCATTTAACCTTGGCCTTTGTTGTCCATGAGTCAGAAAATACACTTCAATATCTTAGTGCTTGAATAAAACATGTGGTCATAAGTTCTGGATCCCTCATTTTAGAGATGAGGAAATAGTGACTTCAGAAGCATATTGATTATAAATTCCCTAAGCATAAAGGCAGAAATAGACCAAACTCATTTCCCAAGACTCCAAATCCAGCCTCCCCAGTGTACACTGATCTTTCTTTGGGAGGAACAAGCAACTCTGTGACCAGAAAAAGTAGATACACAGAGCAAAAATGAGAGCAGGTGGGCCTGTGTTGATGCCAGCAAGCCCCATTCAGACAGAAAATACTACTCACTTTCTCACAATCAGGTTTTTACTCTTTGGTTGACTGCCGGCATTTGCAGGTCCAAGTGACCCTCACTACAAGTCAGTATGCAAGTCTTGGTTAGCTCAATTCTCTGCCCATCCCAGTGACTGGGCTTAGCTCTGAATCTCCCGTCCCACCCCTGCTTCTCAAAGAGAAAGAGGTCAGCATCTTGTCACATCTCTATAAAGCCATTTTCACATGCTGCTATAGGCTCTTTGGGGATTTTGATAATGTTCTGGGCTCAGTGACTTCAGGCTGTATAAACTCATAGAGTATTTACTTATATGGGATTTTTCAACCCCACTTTCCACTCTGGGCTGAAGAATTAGGCAAAATGCCTTGAATTTATCCTGGGAATCATAAAATGGATTCTGCAGAGCGGTATTGGTTAAAAAATAGTTCCCCATATGGAACATAGAAGAGTGCTGGAGAACAACCTTCCTTGAAGATTTTTAAGATAAAAACAACAATGTTTATAGCTTAAGGATAAATTGGGTGACAGGAGGACTAAGTTTGTCAAGGTTCTTTCCAGGTGCAACTCTTAGGAAGTAGTATTTTTCTTAAATATAGTAAAGAAGAAGAAGATACTACATTTCTCAATTTTATATATTTTTAAGTGCTTGAGACAAAGCTGTGGCATTAGAGTTGGTCAACTTTAAGGTCTACTTAGACAAAACTGTGAATTCAACTTATCTGCTATTCCACCATTCTTTTAGGCACATTTTTCACTCCCATCACAGAAATCCTTTTCTCCCCCTTCCAGTGGAATTCTACTCCCTTACTCTGTTATCAAAACCTGCTAAATATTAAGCATAACCTAGCGTATATTGAGTGATGATCATCATCCAATATATGGATTAACTTAAGGGAGGGACTTCTCTCATATTTCCAAAATTATGAAAGGCAGAAATGCTCTCCCTCCACCTTATTAATGCATTGACCCTGGACCTGTTTGCCTGGTGTAGTATCATGGAAATAGCTAGGCAGACCTTGAGTGAGTGTGAGTAGTCATTAACTCTTAAGTCTCTGTTTTCTCCTTTGCAGAACAATAGCTATTGGGGTGAACTCTTTGAAATTGTCAGGTTAGTATCTCCTGACCTGTCAGGCTGGTACCGAATATTTCCCAGGGTTGTCATGAGTTTTAAATGAGATAATGTACAGAAAGTGCATAGCACATGGCCAGTCACATATCAGATGCTTCCTCTTGTTTATTGAGTCTGTTCCAATGCCATGACAATGGTATTACTCTCTTCCTTTCTAAAAATGAAAAACAGGTCCCACCAATTTTCTAGAGAAAGTCCTTTAATTTTTCACTTCAGTTCATGGTTTACATGATGAAATATTGCTCATCTAAATAACAGAGAGCTACCAGACTTATAGAATTTTCCTTTATCCAAAATTTTCTTATACTAACTGATAATGGCCTCCTTCCCTCCCTCATGCCTTTTTTCCCCTTGGAAATATGCTTTGCCCCAGAAACTGGCTATTTACAATACGTATGTTCCAGAAATCCCTTGTAATGAACCATACAAATCTATTTGTCCTGCTGCTACTATAATTGCCTATATCTTATTATAACTTAATATGTAACAGATTTTTTTGGCAAGGCCAGAAGCAACTGAGCATTCACTGAAAACACAGACGCTGAAGGTTGTTGAGGAGCCAGTGAACCCACTAATTGGATAAAGTGGGGGATGGTGTGGAAATTTAATTAAACTGGCATTTGCTCTAGCTGCTGAAAATATTAATCAGAAAATGAATTTTGCAAAAAAAAAAAGGTAAAAGGCGGGGGTGGGTGGCAACATGAAAAATTCCATAGGTGCCATTCTTTCTGGCATTGATGAGAAAGTTACTTTTTTTCCCCCTATGAGGTGTGGGTCATCTGTCCAGTGAGCTCTGCCTACAGCTTACTTGGGCAGAGATCACAAAGAAAGGCGCTTGGAAAGCTGTGAGTTGGGAGGAGGAGTGTGAGATTCTTGATTTGGGGACCAGATGCATCTCTTGGCAGTCCTTGATACAAACATAAAGATAAAATATGTGTCTGGGGAAAAAAAAAAAAAGGAAAAGAAGAAAAAAGCCAATTTCCCCTTTCCTTCTAAAGAAACACTCCTCCCAACAAGAGATGAGCTGAACATCTGCATCCATTCAAGCAATAATACTTAAACAATTGTCAAATTTGAGAGGGGTAGATGAGGATTTTGAACCAGGCGTTTAAATACATTCCATAACCCAGGAGCCATTGGAAAGACATTGCCCTCCCTCAGCTTGCAAACAAGAGTGGAGGAGGGCAAACACAGATGGGGACTCTTGTGTTTGGTTTAAGAGCTGCTCTTATAGGTTTGTTTAAGTGCTTTGAGTGGCCCGGACAGTTGTTCCTCCAGAGACCATTGCCCTGTCTCTCCTGGGGACAGCTGGACCCTGCAGGAAACTCAGTGTTAATGGACTTAGCTCAAGAGCCTGTAGGAAAGAAAAAGATAATTCTTCACTCAGAAGGCTAAAGGCCCTAGAGTTTTCTCCTCAGGCTTGGCCATTTGGACTTCAGCTTCCAGAAGAGCCTTTTCGGGCAATGGTTGCTTCAGCTCATGGTTTAACGTTGCTTGCTCCAAGAACACCTATCAGAGAAGGCACAAATGCCCAAGATTCTTGCTACTTTTTCATGGCTATTTTTAAATTTTTTTTAAGTCATTTGGGAGAACTCTGATGACCAGTGCTGATCTAGACAAAATGTGTGGCAATACTTCTATATAAATTTTTGACTATTTCTTGTGAGTGGCCCTGAGAACCACTGCCCTCAAATGGGCAACTGCTGAATGGGGCACACTCTCCTATAGCCTCCAATGTCCAGATCCTCTGTCACCTCCCCTGCTCTCTTTGGCCATGTAGCAAGACAGTAGGGCCAAAAACTAGGAGAAGAGGAAGTATTTTTCCTTGACTTCATTTAGTTCCCTCAGAATAGCCTCTATTAGTTTCCTAGGGTTACTGTAACAAAGTACCACACACTGGATAATTTAAAACAACGGAAATTTGGGACACCTGGGTGGCTCAGTGGGTTAAGCCTCTGCTTTTAGCTCAGGTCATAATCTCAGGGTCCTGGGATTGAGCCCCACATTGGGCTCTCTGTTTAGCAGAGAGCCTGCTTCCCCTCTCTCTCTCTGCCTGCCTCTCTGCCTACTTGTGATCTCTCTTTCTCTCTCTGTCAAATAAATAAATAAAATCTTAAAAAAAAAACACACACACACAACATAAATTTAATGTCTTATAGTTCTGGAGGCCAAAAGTCAAAAATTAAGCTGTTGACAGGGCCAAGCTCCTTTTGAAGACTCTGGAGACAAATCCTTCCTTGCCTCTTCCTAGCCGCTAGAGGTTCCTGGCAATCCTTGGCATTTCTTGGTTTGCTTCCATTTTCACATGGCCATCTTCCTCTATGTTTGCCTCTGTCTCTGTGCTGCTCTCCTTCCTCTCAAGGATACCAATCGCTGAACTAGGGTCCACCCTAAGCCATTATGTCCTCATTATAACTTGATTACATCTGTAAAACTGTTTCCAAATGAAGTCATATTCATAGGTACTAGGAGTTGGGACTTCAGCATATTTCTTTGGGTGACACAATTTAATCTACCATCTTTACTGAAAAAAAAAATGGTATTATTAGTTATATTGCTTCCATTTGTGCCCACATGCCTGTGTCAACCTGGATTTTAAATAAAGGCCATGATAAATTTTAAAATATGAATGAGCTCTATATTGTGTTTTGCTGGTGAATGTATTTTCCTAACTTGACCTAATTTGTACCAAAATGAATTACATGCAAAATAACACCACAAATTTAAAATGTATTCTGCAATTCTTCAACATTTAAAAGGTTTTTAAAGAATCATTATATTGGTTTTTTTTTTAATTAAGATTGTATTTATTTGTCAGAGAGAGAGAGAGCACAAGCAGGGGGAGAGGCAGGCAGAGGGGGAAGCAGACTCCCTGCTGACCAAGGAGCCCTATGTGGGACTCGATCCCAGGACCCTGGGATCATGACCTGAGCAGAAGGCAGATACTTAACTGACTGAGCCACACATGCATCCCAAGAATCATTATGTTGTACACCCAAGTTTCATATAACATTGTATGTTAATTATATTTGAATTTAAAAAGAATATAAAATAAAAAATGAATACATAAATAAAATTTAAGGAAAAAATATCTATTTTAAAATTAGTGTACTACTTCCAACTGTTATTTCTTAATTCTTTGGAGGATTATGTCTTTCTTGCATTTTGGTGTTCAGATGTCACTCCTATAATGAAATAATTGTGATTCTAAATGGTATTTATTGGAACTCCTGGGTGGCTCATTAAGCTTCTGCCTTCCACTTAGGTCATGATTACAGGACCCTGGGATTGAGTCCTGCATCAGGCTCCTTGCTCAGTGGGGAGCCTGCTTCTCTCTCTGCTTCTGCCAGATCTGCCTGCTGCTCTACCTGGTTGTGCTCTCTCTCTCTCACACACACAAACAAATAAAATAAATAAATCTTTAAAAAATGGTATTTATTTTAAAAAATTGTATAATGTCCTAACTTGCAAACTGAAGTTTTAATAAACTGAAGTTTTAATAATCCTGTCAATTCCTAAATACTTTGGGCTCTTTTGTTTTAAATTTATATTTATTTACCTTTTAAATTCCAGTATATTTTACATATACTGTTATATTATTTTCAGGTGTACAATATTGACAGTCCTATACATTACTCAGTACTCATGATGATAAGTGTATTCTTAATCTCCTTCACCTATTTCACCCATTCCCCCCACCCACCTCCTCTGGCAATCACTGGTTTGTTCTCTGTATTTAAGAATCTTTTTTTTGTTTGTTTGTTTGTTTTTCCTTTGTTTTGCTTCTTAAATCCCACATATGAGTGAAATCATGTGGTATTTGTCTTTCTGTGACTGATTTATTTCACACAGCATTATACCCTTTAGATTCATCCATGTTGCTGCAAATGGCAAGATCCCATTCTTTTTATGGCTGAATAATATTCCATTGTGTATATATACCACATCTTCTTTATCCATCTATCTATCAATAGACCCTTGCCTATTGTGAATAATGCTGCAGTAAACACAGGGATGAGTATTTCTCTTTGAATTAGTGTTCTCGTTTTCTCTGGGTAAATACCTAGTAGTGGAGCTACTGGATCATATGGTAATTCTATTTTTAACTTTGAACCATTTTATAACCTAGTAAATCCCAAAAGTATAGGAATCACTGTAATATATTTCTATTTTCATCTCTTAATGATTAAAAAGTTCCTTTATTAAAGTAATCTCTTAAATAAAGAACATCACTAGTTCCTTAAAGTTTGGGTTTTTATTGTTGTCATTATCCATAAAATTAACTCTGTCTAGGAAGAGATGGAGCTGGAATTTACAGATAAACCCAAGGTTGACATACTGAATCAGAAATTGAAAATTGTTAGAATGTAGTTGACAATACATATGGAAAGTTAATTCTGGTTTACAAAAATTTGCATATTCCTGACTTTTTAGAGGCTTTTTAGACTTTTTAAAGGCTCTTCTATATCAGATGTACTATGTCATTTTCAAATTGCGATACTGATGCCTCATGTGTGGCTGTGATTCAGTACATCTGCAAAAACCAAATGACACAAGTCTCCATCTAAGTGATGTGAACTTCGCTCCCAATTAGTCACGAGATTGAAAGACCCAGTATAGTGATAGGCTTGACTGGTCCAACAAATAAGTAAGTCACAGACAGGACAGCTAAACTAAGCATAGAAAATGGATTTCTAGCTTTTTTAAAATGTGAAAATTAGTTCAGATATACACTTCAGCAGGAACAAACAGCTTTTCATCATGTGAAAGAGGCTAGGCAAGCATCAGACCTGTTGATTAGACAAGATTGACTCTGGATATCATCATTTAACCTTATCAGAGATCTTCAGAGCTCTCAAGAGAGGCTGATTAATTATTGACAGGCAGGGTATGAAGAAATCCCTTGGGATTGTGGTTACCTAGAGATAGAAATCAAAGCTAAGTAATGACTTAATAAAGTCTGCCCAGTAACCTGTAAAAAGAAAATGGGTTCCCACTGCAAGGGGGTGAAGGAGAGGTAGGACAACTGGAAGAACTTCCTATCAGGAACTTGAAGAGTTTTCAAGTGCAGCTGTGATGCTATTTCCACAGAGATCATTCAGGTTCAGATGAAGTGACATGTGTCTGGGATGGTTAGACAGGTTTGCTCCTAAGTGGGCAGGGGAGTATAGTTGAGCTGTATTCCGTTGTAATGATAGGACTCTGTCTTCTTCATGGTTCCTATCATGTGTTCCCATGAATACAGGAAATGAGGATTTGGCTGTCTGCGTCAGGGCTTGCTTTAAAGGTATGTTTATCGACAGAGCAGGTGCACTTATATGTAGACAAATCCTACCTCACCTGTATACAACTCAGCGTCAGTTTTAACTTCAATGAATGCTCTTTCCCAGATTAGGTCAGTTAGGTCATTTGCAAATGGCATAGGCTTGTTTGGGGCAGCATAAATTAAGAAAAGGCCTTTATGGGGAGGAGAACTTTATCTCCTCTCCCTCCACAATTCTACATAAGTCTAGAAGGGAAGAAACTGCATCCTTCTCCCCATCTCCACACACATTCTCTATCCTTCCCAAGGGAAGTGCTGCTAACTCCATTGATTGAATAAAAAATATTCACTGGCCCACCTGATGCTAGTGGGTGAGTTAGCTGCATCAGGCCTCAGGTATGGTCTTTCTTCTCTTTCTGACTCTTTATGCTACTCAGCAGAGAGCCTTGCTCTTTTCAGACAGGTTGGTCATCCTTGGCCACACAGACTGTGGGATTAATAATTTATGGGTCTGCATACCTAGCTCTATTTTTTAAAGGAGGAAGTAGATAAAGCCACATTTTCTAGCTTCACTATCGGATATGTTATCTATTGTGGGAAAGAAGGAATGGAAGAAGAACGAGGTGGCTTGGACATACCCTTCTATAACCCACCTACAGCTTTGCGGTTAGTTTCTTTGTAAATAAACCTTCCTCAATGAGTGTAACCCTGGGGTTCTAGCTGATAGAATAGTCCTTGTACATATGACAGTGTTAGAAGGTTAATTTTGTATATCACTAATTACTTTTCAAAGGAGATCCATCTTGAAATTTCACTTTTCTTACATTTAGTAGCTTCAGAATATCTCTCCATTCTCTCAACCATTATCCTTGGATTATTACTGAATGGTGGCGGTGTTATCTCCTTGAATGCATATGTTGTTTTAGAGAAGCCAATCTTCAGTCTCCCCATGACTTGACTTTGGAACCTCTTGGGGAAATAGATATTGAAAGCAGAAAAGAATACAGATTTCAACTTTAATGCCTTTTGAGAATGCATTCCCCCTTTCTAGCTGAAATTTAACTTATGTGCTCACCCATATATAGAGAGGAGAAGCCCTGCTCCATTGAGTTTGCATTCCATGGGACTGCAGGAAATGCAGAAAACACTCAAGCTCTGTGGACAGGTCCCAGGGAGCCAACTCAGATGGGGCTGAGCCCTGCAAATTTTTCTCCATTTTCCATTTCATGAGTCAAACCATTCCTTCCTCCTTGGCAAGAGGGCAGAGAGGGACTTAAAAGGAAGGAAACCTGTTGTTTTTCAAGTATTATAGAAAAATGAGAAGTTTTATTGTACATAATAAGGTAAGATTACTGGGAGTACTTCTGTATAGAAACAGTCTTCTAAAATCAAAACCTGCATCTGGCTTGACCATAGGTTGGGAATGGTGTGACTTTCTTGATATTTTAAAATGAAAGCTTCCTCCCTAGTCGGGTCCCTATATGAGGTGGGAAAGGAGAGTGTATTCTGCCCTGAGTTGCTATCATATTTTCATATATGTATTCCTTGGACACTATTTGAATAAATTTAATATTATCTTTCACTAAGAATGAATGAATGAAGTGCTCTTTTTTATTTTTAAGATTTATTTATTTATTTATTTGACAGAGATCACAAGTAGTCGGGGGGTGGGGGGAAACAGGCTCCCCGCTAAGCAGAGAGCCCAATGCGTGGCCCAATCCCAGAACCCTGAGACCATGACCCGAGCTGAAGGCAGAGACCCAACCCACTGAGCCACCCAGGCGCCCTGAAGTGTTCTTTAAATCAGGAACTTTGTTGAGTGCCTGTCATGTCTTAAGTTTTATACCAGATGGTGATAGAGGAATAAAAGACAGGAACCCTATCCTGAAGATGTTCACAGATGGATGGGAAAGAAAGCTGCATAAATACAAGGTGGCAGCAACAAGTGATATGAAATAATGGTAGCTCATATTTATTGAGTATTGAGCGTGCCAGATATTGATGAAATATACATGAAATACACTTTACATGCATTATATAATTTAATCCTCATAACACCCCTTCAAGGTGCTTTTATCATCCCCATTTTACAGATGAGGAACCTGAGGCATAGACTTATAAACAACTTGTCCAAAATAACAGTAAATGGCAGAGTTGGGATTTGAATTCCAGCAGTTCAACTAATGGCCAGAGCTACTGGTTGATACAAACATGCTCTCATAGACATAAGTATGGGTAACTCTGGGTATGTAGAGAAACAGGCCCTAAACAGGACCAGAGGTTCACAAGATTTTTTTCAGGGGACTTCAGGGGTCACAACTTGTTTCCACAATCTTTGGGGACAGCAGGAGATTACCATGTAGAGAAGAGCTTTTCATTTAACCTAGTGCAAGGTCCAAGGGAGTCAGAGTCTCCTCTGAGATTTGTTTGGCTTTGTCTTCACATCTTTCCCTTCCAGGATAGACCCAGGGAGTGGGCCAGAGTAACCAAGCTCTCCTTCCTTCAAAACATCTCCATATCCCCATAGAACCGATATCTCTCTATTAGGAATCCAGAAATGGATCCTCTCTTTGCCAGCCTTTGTTACAAAGAACAGAGTTTCATGAGCAAATCTGGCTGCTTCCTGCCTAATGACAAATTTGTGAGCATCTCTCTGCTGCAGTCAAGTGTGACCTTTGGGTGATTAAATCGGCTTATACCCTTGTAAGATCTTGGACATGCAGAGCACTCTGGAGAGTCTCTTATTGTTCCAAGATGCTTTGGAGATGGGTTGGGAATCCTATGAGGAATTCCATTCACATTCCCCCATAGACTGCAGAGTAAATGCTCTCTGCGCTGACACCCACAAAGGGACAGATGTGGTAGCATCTGTGGAAGGTCTCTCTTTGCTCCCAACTCAGTTTCTTGGAATCCTTGCAGGCTAAAGCTTTTGATTATCTCCAGGACTCAGTGTTTGTACTCACACTTTGCTGTAACACAGTGGTGAAGAGAATAGGATTCAGAGTCCTGGAGCCCAGGGCTTGAGCCCCCTTTTCTCCACTTATATTGACTGGGGAACCATGTAAAACAACCCCATAGGATTGGTGGGAGGGTCAGTGAGCAAGGTAGGCTGTGCTCAGTATTGTCAGCTCCCAATAAGCGATGGAGACTATTACTACTGCTACTGTTATAGCTATTAAGTGTTAACAAGTGATTGTGCATAAGTATCCTAAATTGAAGACACAGCCTTATCCTCTGGAATTCTCTGAAGCCTGCCTTCTCCGGTCTAATTTTTTCATGGCCATATGACAGGTAGGTAGGGACAAGGCTACCTAGGGCCCAGGTAGAAATGGGTGCTCTTGATGCCAGGTCTATATCCCAAACACATTGCTTTCTATCTAGGAGTTTACCTAAATCAGTTTTGGAATTATTTGGAGTTATATTCAAAAGCTAAAGAAGATTCCTGTCTGCTCTCTAAAGTAGCATTTCAGCTGCAACTGATCTGACCCTGTGAGGTCTAGTTTTCTAGGATTATGTAACCTTATCTCTGTTTGCTCTATCCATGTCCATTATAGTTTTATAACACCTGTCTTTGATTCTTCCCTATAAGGAAGAATTTCTTCACAAGTTCAGATGCCCATTTAAAGAGCCATTCACATATCTCTCTTCTTTGATGTCCTATGAGAAGCAGAAAGATTACAATTTTGAATTATCTTTCTTACAAATTTTAACTCCATGCTTGGCTGGGATGCCTACATCCTAAAGGACAGGATAAGTTAGTAGCCAAACATGTGCTTCACTATCTAGGTTCCCTCAAGTACGAGCAGTATTAATTCTTCCATCACAGGCCATTATCTATAAATGGGGATGATAATAATGATTTCTACTTTGTAAAGTTTTTATAGACTTTAAGTGAAACAAAGAATGTCGTACAGAACCTCTCTCAGAGTAATCCTAAGTAAATGGAATATTAGGATTAGCAATACCAGTTGGAATGGGGACTAGAATTAGCATTAATATTAGTACCCCTTGTCTTCACATATTCTATGCCTCTGTCTGAGTGGCCCTTCCCCAGTGTTCTTTGTAGATACCAAATCATCCTTCAAAATCCATTTCAGATGAGATCTCTTCTAGGATACCCCCCTTTTTCTCCCAGGTAGAATTTATCCATCCCCCTATTACTTTTTTTTTTTTTTTTTAATTTGACAGAGAGAGATCACAAGTAGGCAGAGAGGCAGGCCGAGAGAGAGGAGGGGAAGCAGGCAGCAGGCTCCCTGCTGAGCAGAGAGCCCTGGGCTCCATCCCAGGACCCTGGGATCATGTCCTGCGCCCAAGGCAGAGGCTTAAACCACTGAGCCACCCAGCCCCCCCACCCCAGTACTTTTTAATCTCCCTCCATTGTAATACTAATTCCTCTAAATGGCATTCATGTATTAATGAGGCCATCTCTCCTGCTAGACTGCTTCCTGAGTGGGCCCTGGGCCTAGGTCATGTCTGTAAGATCTGTCAGCAAATCTGCTACAACTGTCCCTTCTTTTTTTTTTTTTTTTTTTTTTAAAGATTTTATTTATTTATTTGACAGACAGGGATCGGATCAGAAGCAGGCAGGGAGGCAGAGAGAGGAAGGGAAGCAGGCTCCCTGCCAAGCAGAGAGCCCAATGTGGGGCTCGATCCCAGGACTCTGAGATCATGACCTGAGCCTAAGACAGAGGCTTTAACCCACTGAGCCACCCAGGCACCCCAAGAACTGTCCCTTCTTAAAGGCTCTATAATTTGAAAAGAACTGCAAAGGCTACTCAAGATACAAGCAGACCCAGAAGTACACGGAGATATGATGACTAGAGGAAAATTAATACAGAAGCCTCTACCTTAGCTGTATTGTGCAACTTCCAGACAGTGTTTCTTTTCTCAGGAGCTAGGCCAGCTATGCCAGCTTTGGGGTACATTGAGGAAATTTCTGAAAGTTATACCAAGTCTCTGCCTTTGCAGAGAGACAGGAACTAGTGAATGGCTGTCTTGTCATGCTGTCAGATGCCATGAAGACACCAGGGCCTGTGACAGGGAGTGTGGAAAGGAGGCACATCACTTTTCAGTTGTTCGCATTGCTTTATTTATTTACTTTGTAGGAAGGGGAGTTGAGTGCTTCATGCCAGCCCCGCTCCTTCCCTTTTATTCACGAAAGCTCCTTTCTTCTTGATATTTATTGCTATGAGTCACTCCTCTGTGTGCCAGATGGAAGATGCAGAAGCTTGGGCTCCCGTGAAGAAACATGAGGTTGAGGGTGGGGGATCAGGCTGAGAGTGGGGTGTGGAAAGGGAGCTGGAATGGGGACATGAGATTTGTTTTCAGATGGAATCAAGCTCCTAGTCTCCTCCCTCTAGTCCCACAGGGTTTGAGCAATTCTCTAGAGATGGTTATTTGCATGAGGTTTCTTTCTTGCTCTTTGAGCCCATCTGCACATTGCGGGAGAAATTTAATCCTTATGGGCTCATTCATTAAACTCATTAAGCTATTATTTAATGAGAACAATTTTCTGACTGTACATCTCTCAAAGTTGGCTCCTAACGGCTATGATTTCCTTTTTGTGAAGACCTCGGGCACTGAAGACTGAGATGGGTGTTCCTCGGGCCTCTTGTTCTAGAAATGAGACCTCTCCATTCCAGAGAGGGCTGGAGAGGCTGTGTGTCCTGATTGCCAGAAATAGCATTAGCACCATATCTGTCCTTCTAGGTCAAAATGACCACATCTATCTAGACCTGGAAGATTTTAGAATCTCAAAAGCCATGGTCTTTTGGATTTATTACAGGTTACATCACTTCCGTGAAGCATGCTCCAATAGCTGGACAGGATCTCTTCCTTGGTTTGATTCTCTTTCTACCTCTCTTATATCACTGCTTCTATATTTCTTATATTATAGGTATAACTGATGTGTTCCACTAGATGATAACTAATTTATAAATAGTGCTTAAAAACACAGGTCTTGAGATCAGAGAGGCCAGGGATGTCTTAAGTTGATGGGTATCCCATCTTAGAAAACTCAGTTAAAATTTCTGAGCCTTGGTTTTCTATCCATTTAAAACCTCTTTTAAAACAGAGAAAATGTACAAACCATAAACATATGGCTTAATGAATTCTTATGAAATGTATGCACCCAGGTCACACCAATCAGGGCATGATATAGAACTTTATCAGGACCTTAGAGGCCCTCTCTGTGCCCTTTTCCCATCACACATCATCCCCCTCACCTAAATATAACTATAATTTGAGGTATATAGTGAAACTTATTTGCATTTCTTCAGTTTCACCATGTAAATACTCCTAAATACTGCAGTTCCTTCCAGCCCCGGTTTGAATGTTGTTTAAATGGAAATCTGTAGTATGTAATCTTTGTGCATGGCTTCTTTTCTTCAATATTGTATTTGAGTGGTTCAGCCACCTCATTGTGTGTAGCTGTAGTTCACTCACGTTTGTGATTGTGCAACGTCCCATTGCATGCATATACCCCAGTTCATATAGCCATTCTACTTGTGATAGACAGTCGGGTTATTCCCATTTTGAGCCAAGACAGGTAATGCTGCTGTGAACCTTCTTGCTTTTTATTTCCAAGGTACTTGTTCCTGAATCCTGTATTACTGGGTCACAGGCTTGGATTAGCTTCAAATTTAGTATCTAATGCAAAAGTGTTTCCAAAGTGGGCCAACTTAAAATTCTATCAGCAGTGTATGAGAATTCCCATCACTTGATATTGTTCCATCTTTTTAAGTTTCAACTATATGACTAGGTGTGTGATAACATTTCATTCTGGCTTTAATTTTCATTTTCTTGATTATTGATAGAATATGTATCTTTATTTATGTTTATGGATTACTTGGATTTTCTCCCTTCCTCCCTCCCTACCTTCCTTCTTTCCTTCCTTCGTTCCTTCCTTCCTTCCTTCCCTTTCTCTTTTTCTCTTTCTCTTTTTCTCTCTTTCTTGCTCCCTATCTCCCTCCCTCCCTCCCTCCTGCTCCCTTTCTCTCTTTCTCTCTCTCTTTCTGTCTCCCCTCTCTCTCCTTCTCCCTTCCTCCCTCCCTTTTTTCTCTTCTCTTCTCTTCCCTTCCCTTCTCTCCTCTCCTCTCTTCTCTTTTTTTCTATTTTTTTAGAATCTTAAACAGGCTCCATGCCTAGAATGCAGCCCGATGTGGAACTCAATCCCATGACCCTGAGATCATGACCTGAGCCAAAGTCAAGAGTTGGACACGGAACTGACTCAGAGGCCCCAGATTTCCCCCCCTTTTGAAGGATCTGTTAGAATCTCTGCTCCATTTTCCTTTTTTTTTTTCTTTTAAACTTTTCTTTCTTTGCCTATGTTTCTGCTGGATTGTCTATATTATTTTTATCAGTTTATAAGAATTATTTAAATCTTCTGAATATGAACTCCTTTTGGGCTATGTTTGCTAATATCTATTCACTAATAGTCACTAGTAGAATTGCTAATATTCTATCATGTGGAATGCCTTTTTATGTCTTAGTAGTACATCTTGAAGAAATGAAGTTCTTAATTTGAATGTAGTCAAATTTATCAACCTGGTCCTTTTTTTATGTCATATTTAGAACTTTTGTCTGAAACTAAAGTCATAGAGACAATCTTTTCCATTATAATCTAAAATGTTATTGTTTGCTTTTCATATTTACATCTGTAATACTCTTAGAATTGACTTTTTGTTTATGGTGTTAAGATAGGAGTCAAATTTATTTTTTCCCATATGCTACTTAATTATCCCAGCACTATTTATTGAAAAAGCCATCCTTTCCTTCTCTACAGTGACATTTTTAGGATAATCAAGTGTCCCTTTATTGTGTAGATCTGCTTCTATTTTACATTATTGTTTATTTGTTGAAACTGATACTTATAAAATATTACCTTCGTCTTGTAACTTTATAATATTGATATCCAATATAGCATTTCTCCCCACCTTGTTTTCCCTATTTAATTGTCTTTGCTATTCTTGCATGTTTGCATTTCTATTTACATTTTATTTATTTATTTATTTATTTGTTTGTTTGTTTATAAAGATTTATTTATTTATTTGACAGAGATCACAAGAAGGCAGAAAGGCAGGCATACATAGAGGAGGAAGCAGGCTCCCTGTTGAGCAGGGAGGCGGGGCTGAATCCCAGGACCCTGGGATCATGACCTGAGCCCAAGGCAGAGGCTTTAACCCACTGAGCCACCCAGGTGCCCCCTATTTACATTTTTAAATCATATTTAAAAATTCCACAAAAAAGATTTTAGGATTTTTTGAAGGCAGAACTAATATGAAGAGAAGATTGAACATTTTGTAATAATGAGTCTTCTAATTTATAATCAAGATATATCTCTGTCTATTTAAGACTTTTAAAATTTCAATCATAATATTTTGTGATATTCTATTGGAAGTTTTTCACAAATTTTGTTAGATTCATTCCTATGAATTTGTTTTTTAAAATCTACTGTGAATGGTATCTTTTTATAAAACTTGTTTTCAAGCTGCCGCTTGAATTTAGAAATATAATTGATTTTTATATGTATCAACCATGTTAATTTTATTTTGCTTAGTCATTTCATTTAGATTATTTCTCATATTTGTCATTTTAGTTGTTCCTTATTCCTTCCTGAATCTCACTTTCCTTCTGTCTTAATGGTATCCTTTAGTATTTCCTTTAGTGCAAAACTACTGGTGGCACATTCTCTGTTTTTCATGGTCTGAAAATGACTGCATTTAATTTTTTTCCAGTTTGTTTTTGTGAATTGAAATCCTGATCAAGTCTATATACATGGTAACTACGTAATAAGATTTTCAATTATTTTAATCTATCATTTCTCTCCAGGTCTTCTTTTTATTACATTTTAATTTTTGAAGCTATCCTGATTTTTCCTATAGAATTTCCCCGTAAACTTAGTTTTACTGATGGCGTCCCTGGAGCATCATTTAACATGTCCCTCTCTCCCTCTATTTCTCACAAATTAGTAGTTAAAGGATTTATGCATACAGATTCAATTATTTGGCAAGACTATTCATATATGGTATTGAATCTTTTCCTCAGGTCGCACATAATACCTGGTTGCTTTTTTTTTCTGATGAGAGCAGTTATCCATTAAGTGTAACTATATTATGTCAGTAACTCTCATATTATGTTAGACAACTCACTTTGGTTGTCTGAAGCCTTTCATCTAATGCTTTCCTCCAAAAGTGCTAATGAGATAAATATTCTTAATGTTCAGGGTTTGTTTAGGTCTTTGTTCTTGAAAGATAATGTGAATGACTAAATAATAAGCCCACATTTCCCTCCATGGGAATTTTGTATATGTTACATCATTGTCCTCTGGCATAAAATATAGCTATTAAAAAATAAGATGGTTATATTATAAGTGACTTAGTAATTTTGTCTGGATAGCCAAATGATTTTTCCCATTTCTATAAAGTTCAATTGCCTTTTCTAGAATGTATTTGGTGTTCATTGCTCTGACTTAATTTAGTGAGTACTTTCAATATGCACTTAATTTAGTGAGTACTTTCAATATGTACTTTCATATCTTTTTTTTTCAATTTCCACAAAGTTTTCTTGAATTATAATTCAATATTTCCATTGCTTTGATTTACTTTTTTTAGAGACTATGTATTCAAATATCTTTGCCTACCTTCTTCATTTTTTATTTTCTCTCAGCTAATTTTAGTCTCTTAATTTCAGTTTTTTCTTTCCCTTTCACTTTCTGTTTCTCAAGTCATAATTTATTTTATTTATTCCTATGTTCCTTCTAGTTTAAGTTTCATTTCTGAAATACATTTATTTTCCTTTTATTTTTCTTTCTTGAATTCCATCACTTCACTTCTGAGTTTTTTTTTTTTAATTTCTGATGTATGCTATCTTTTAAAATATTTTTGTCAATTTTCTTAATCACTTTTAGCTTTGCAGTCTCTATCTGTGGGTTAAAATCTTTATCGTTGTTTCTGGTGTAGTTTCATTGTCTGTAGGGGTGCTATTCTGCTCCTCATTTTCTTTTTCTTCATCAGATCTTCCAATGGGTAATGAACAAGGTTCTTTTTGGTTTCTTTTCTTTACACATCAAATTAGTGTTATTGGACTTTCAGGAATGAGGGTAAATAGTTTTTCTAGCTTTGCTACTCAAGAGTTTCTCTTTCTGTTCTTTTTTTGTAAAGTGTTAAAAAAATATGATCTCATATTTTATGAAACTTCCTTGCATTTTTCCCCTTCTCCCCTTTTACCTAGCTCTTCTCTTTTCTTTGCCCCTACAGACCCTGTCCTACTCAACTTTAACTCTTTTCCAACCCTTTTCCTACAGTGGAAGATTTCATGCTGGAAGAAAACTTGAGCAGTTTAGTTTTGAGAATTTGTAGGACCCTGGATGCTTCAGCCATTCATACCTTCTTAAAGATCCCTTGCCCTCCGTTGTAAATAGCAGTGTAAAAAATTCCTCCCAGTTTTAGGGGCGCCTGGGTGGCTCAGTGGATTAAGCCACTGCCTTCGGCTCAGGTCATGATCTCAGGGTCCTGGGATCGAGTCCCGCATTGGGCTCTCTGCTCAGCAGGGAGCCTGCTTCCCTCTCTCTCTCTCTGGCTGCCTCTCTGTCTACTTGTGATTTCTCTCTGTCAAATAAATAAATAAATAAATCTTTAAAAAAAAAAAATTCCTCCCAGTTTTAGCTTCTCAATCTTAGTTTGAACTCTTACATTTTTCGGAGAATAACTGTCCAGGATTTCGTGGTTCTTATTTCAGGGCAATAAATGCCCTGTTGCTTCCTTCTGCTGCCATTTTTATCCATGCTGACACCACACATGTCCAGTAGCTGCTGTCCAGTGATTCATCCAAATCACTTGTGTTTGGATTGGCGGAGGTACCTTTGTCTCTATTTTGTTGTAGATATTATTCTTGGTCTCTTAGTTTTTCAATCTTAATTGCTCTGGATAATTTTTACAGGATGATTCAGAGAGATTAATGAACAACCATTGCCACCACTACAGCTATCGTCCCAGAATTCTTCCCTTCCCTTTATTATTGAAAAATATTTTTTGTTGACAACTGTTTTCTTAAAATAAATAAAAGCCTGTCATTCTGCTGTCTGCTGGCTTTCACTGTTGTTGTGGAGAGTCAGCTGTCATTCTTATTGTTACTCCTTTGAAGGTTATCTGCATTTTCCTTTAGCTACTTTAAGAATATTTCCTTTTAAAAATTTTCAATATGATGTTTTTAATTGTGGGTTTATTTTTATATTATGCTTGGGATTTATTAGGTTATCTCAAATCAGTAGGTCAATATTCTCATCAATTTTGAGCCACTCTCAGTCATCATTCCTTCTTCCATATTCCCTTTTCTCTTCCAGTGCTCCAGTTACAGGTATGTTAGACCTTCTCATTGTATCCTCTGGGATTCTGCCTGATCTACTCTGTTTTATATACATTTTTCTTTTATGATATTTCCTGAACAGTTTCTTCTGACCTCTCTTTTAGTTTACTTACTCTTTCTTCCAGTCTATTTAATAAACTGTTGAATCAAGCCAGTGCATTCCTTTTTAATTATAGAATTTCTGGTTATTTTCTAGATCTGCAAAGCTAGATTTAATAGTTTCTAGTTCTTTGCTGAAAATACTAAGTTCAACTTTTGTATTTGTGAGAATAATAAGCTAATTGTTTTCATAAGTTTTGTCTAGAATTTCCACTATTTGGAGCACTTTTCAATTTAAGTTATTTTTATTGGTTTTCTTTTACATTGTCTTATCTTCTGTTAGCCTGGTTGTTATTGATTATGTACTGGCTATTGTATATGAACTCATTTTTAAAAATAATTTGATGGATACAGTTCTCTTATCTTTGTCAAGAAAGAGTTCTAATTTGCTTTTTCTAGATACCTGGGGTCTTTAGCAGCACAGAGTCTTCTGAATCAAAATTCAGGGTTTGAAATTTTTGTTGGCCACTCAGATGAATTAAAACTATTTCATATGAATGTGATTTCTTCATTGCATCTAGAATCTAGTTCTTCCAGGTTCTAGTCCTTAATGTAACATGTTTTCTTAGGACCCCTAAGTTTGGCAAGCCCCAGATTTCAACTTTTATCTCCCTAAACCTGTATGATGCTGTGAAAAGCACGGCTTAGCCTCTTATCTACTTCTGCATTAATAGCCATTAGTAATATTAGTATGTATCCTCTGAGTTGAAGTGGAACAAAGTGTAGCTTCCCTTTTCTGAATGTTTGTTTTCACCCAGGTCTTTCCCTAATAATTCCACTCTAATTTGCTTGCTCTGTAACGCTTTTAGAGGAAGATGTTTTACATATTTTTTTCTAGAATTTTTTAAAATTGTCTTCAGCCAGAATAGCAGCTTAAACCACCTAATCCACTGCTGCTCAAGACTTGATTTCTTTATCTGCAGAGTCCCTGAATATTGATCTTACGGTTTTGTTGTAAGACCCAAATGATACATTAATAAAATATTAAGCAGACTATTTGGCGTATAATGAGCTCTCAATTTAAAATAGCTATTATTATCATTGTGTCATTGGCAAGGACAATGTCTTACTAATTGTTACGCCAATGCAGCAACTGTTAAATCTCTCTGGCATAAGGGGAAATAATCATATAATTAGCACATTATTGAGAATTTCAAACTATGTAAGTGGAAAGAAAGTATTTTTCCATCCCAGGCTTACCTTGTAACTAAGATAATCAGAAAGAGATAGAAATCATTAAGGAATGGTTAGAATCCATTCATGTTTCTTAAACATTTCAACAAGTTATCCATTGATTATGGAAGGGATAGATAAGATAAAAATAAAAAAAGATTAAAATACAAATGTTTTATTCTTCATCTACTTAACCCTCTATAACATTACATGGTAAGTAGGAGAGACAACAAAGTTCATTAATTTCTTAAAATATGGAATGAACAAAAGGTCATGAAGCCTATTGGGTAATTTAATTTCATCCTCTGATATATTTGTTTTAAAAGTTCCTGATTGGCAGGAGTGACTACTGAGTTTAGTAACAGTTGAAATGAGATATTATCAGTTTGGAGATTCAGTTGCCTGTCCTTCCTTATCCAGGGGCTAATGGCTTTGGTTTCTTGGTCAAGAGAAATAAAAGGACACTGAGATCCCTTCACTGCTCCATCTTGGCCCATGTATGTGAGGCCAAGGCTTCCTGAAAATAGCAGACTTTGTTCCACTTTCAGACCCATTATTGAACACTATGCAATAGTGACAGTTATAAAACTATTATAATCACTAAATGAATTACTAAGCACTTTGCATGTTTTAACTCACTATGATCACAAACACTGTAAGCACTAGATGTTATTATTATAACCATGAAGAAATGGAAGCAAAAAAAGTTTAATCATGCAAAGCCCCATATTGAGTAAATAGTAATCAGTCTTGATGGGATAATTGGATAAGGAAATTATATAATATACCTGACTTGTGTAGGCACTCAATATTATTGGTTGCCTACAAAGGTAGAAACATGTCATAGAATGATAGAATCCAATGAACTGTTTTTTCCACTCGGTAGGTTATTTTGATCATTATAGATCTAAGTGCCTAACACAGTGCCAGGTACAGTATTGGTACCCAGTAAGTATTTGTGAAAATGTTAATAAGTATTACATTTAAAGAAGGACTTTAGAAATCGTCTAAACCAATCTGACTCATTTAAGAAATCCTTTATTAAGACATCACCAAAGAGAAAAAGCAACAAATTCACCATTTTCATAAGCCAATCATTTTGTTGTTGAAAAATTCTTATTCTTAGAAAATTATTATTTTTTTCTTTTTTAAGCTTAAGGCAAATAATCTGTAAATTTAGGGCATTAGCTCTGATTCTGACCTCTGGAAGTTTATGGAATAAGTTTGTTTGTTTTAAATATTTTGTTTCCCGAATCTTCCTTCAGACACTGCAATACAGTTCATATCCCCTTGGTATCTTCCATTCTGACCAGATAGGTCTAGTAACTTCCATTATTCGTCATATAAAACAGATGTCAATTCGGACAGTCTGTCCTTTGAGATTTAAATAAAATTGGCTAAAGCCTTCTATCCCACATCCTGTGGGAAATCCAGGGCCCAATCCAAGGTTTCTGTGAATTCCTGGCAATTTATGATCTTAAGGTAACCTCTGGCTTTGAGTTTCTAGGTCCACAGAACTCTATCTTACTCATGGTTCTTTGTCTTGGATTTTCTCAACTCTCTGCCATGATCTTGACATAAGCTTATCCTCTTGAGCCTTTAAAACCACACACATGTAGTATCTGGGTGCATGGCAGAGTTTACTGATGGTGATGATAGAGGCAATTTTCACTGTTAAACATGATTTGAAAGTAAATCTTTGATAATACAGTTCTTTAAATCTCTTATCCATTATGCCACTGAGAATTTATTTTTTGCCCCCTTTTCCTTTGTATTATGTCTTCTAACATACTGCTCTAGCCCTCCTCTCTTCATTACTCTCCACATTTCTTATTCTTTTTTTTCTAACAATACACAAATTTCTGCTCATTACTTATGCAGAGCTCTCTCTTTGCAAGCTATGCCCGCAGGGTCTTCCACACCAAAGCTATTTATCAGAATACTTAACTAAATAACAAAATAATCTTTCTAAAAGTGCCCCTTTTTACCCCTTCTTCTGTCTCCTAGATGTGCTCATTAAACAAGTTTACTTGTTGATATCTCTTCTGGAATAGATCTCCCAGATGGGATATGTGCAGTCTGAGAAAATACCTTTATTATTATTTTTTTTTTTTTGAAAATACCTTTATTATGTAAAAACTGTACCTGTTAGAGTTCCACAGTGGTGCCTCGATAGGCCCTCTATGTAATATAAATGCCAGACATGAATAACATGATGGCTGTTATTTCTTCTCCCTTAAGGTGTTCCAGCCAGCTAGAGATTTAATTTACATATGCAGGCA
Organism: Mustela nigripes; assembly: GCF_022355385.1. Taxonomy (NCBI): domain Eukaryota; kingdom Metazoa; phylum Chordata; class Mammalia; order Carnivora; family Mustelidae; genus Mustela; species Mustela nigripes. Next base: position 58,533,098 of record NC_081568.1, on the reverse strand, counting down.
CCAGTAGAATCCTTAGTTGTTACTCCAGCAAATATTCTGCACCACGGATGGGATGCAGATACCCTGGGCACAAGACTCCCATTCTGAGTGATGGACATGTTTTCGTCTCTCTGTGTATATGGGGAAAGTTATATTAATGTCACATGCATACTTTTAAATCTACATTTGATTGCTTATGGATGTCAAGATGTGACTTGGGCTTCTTAAAGCATAAGAAAGCAATCAGATCCAGAATGATAATAACAACTTGGGAAAGCCCCAGTTTTGGTCTAGCAGTCATCATTTCTGTAGACAGGTTTGGAGTTCCCTAGAATGCTAATTTGAAATTGCATTCATAATTGATGGCTTGAAGGACAGAGGAGCCTAGGTTTTCTTTCAGGTACAGTTGTGCATATTTCCTAAGTACTTACTTTGGGCCAAGTACTGTTTAAATGCATTATATCTATTATCTTATTTCTTCCTCCCTCAAGCCCTAGACTATAGATAACTTTATTCTCCCCATTTCATAGATGAAGAGATTAAGGTATAGAGTGGTTAAACAGTATGCTCAAGGAGAGACAGCTAAGAAGCAGGAGAGTGAGTTGCCAACTCCTTGGCTTAAAAGGCAGTGTTCTTAACCCCTGCACTCTTCTCCCACTCCTCCCATCCTGAGGTGGAAGAAAAAGAGCCCAGGTAGAACATTTCTCTTCTAAATTTTAATTTTTTTTTGCAGGGTGCCTCAACTGCTTCCTTTTGGGTCTTTGACATACTATTATTGGCAAATCTAAACCAGGTGGCTGGTCAATTTTTTAAAGGGAATTTGAAGGAGGAATTGCTTCTTCATCCTTCCCTTTTGGGAGACAGAGCTGCACAAGAGTAATGGGAAAGTTCACTGAATTTTAAAGAAATTTTAAAGAGGAAGGAGGCAGTGGCTCAGAGAAGTCATGAAGAGGTTACCAGGGAGATGCAGGGGTGACAGCTATCAGAGATGAACTGGTCCTATCTTGGTCTCCGTGGAAATGTCAGTCCCTTTCAGAGAGGATTATTTTGCATCTTTATTAAAGTGTCTCAGGAGATGAACCTTATTAAATAGAAACAATTGGTTGAAAGCGTATAATTAAGCTAAACCATTTTTGTTCATCAAACAGCTTCCTTGAGCAAAAGACAGTGATAGCCATAGACTCACAGTAGTAAGAATTCTCTGGACAATTAGGAGTCCTCATATTTCCTCAGGGCCTGAGCTCACTTTCTAAAACTTAAAACTCCTACTTCACAGAACACACATGCATGAGGACACTCACAATCTGGAATATCAGAGTCAGAGATACTGCTTGGGACATCACCTACCTTATTGATTTGCTGATTGATTCATTTAATCTTTAGTAAGACCCTAATATGTATCAGGTACTAAGAACCCAGGAGTGATTAAGGCATATTCCTGGCCTCAAGGAAGGTATAATCTAATATGAAACACAGCAGTCTTCCTTTAGTGTTCTATAGGGATTCTTTCTGTATTCCTTTTCCTTTCTTTCTGTTTTTACTTTATATTCTCATCTAGGTGATCTTGGCCATTCTCACGAAATCATACCATTTTAATGAAGATGATTCTGAAATATATATGACCTATCTGGTCTTGTCTTGAACTTCACACCCATACACTTAACCATCTCTATGTTTTTGCAAATGAAATGACACAAATGAATCTTAAAAGTCATGCAGCCAAAATTCAACTTTCAGTTATCCTCCAAAATCCTTCTCCAGCTTTCTACCATCCTTATAAATGGCCCCATAATCTACCTTGGACTTGAAATCAGAAACCTGAGAGACATGCTGAACTTTCCTCTTATACTCTCCATGTCCAATGGATACACAAGCCTTCTTCCTGCTCCTTTCAAAGCTAACCTCAATAGATTATGTCTCTTCATCCCTCTAGCCACTTCACTATTCTAAATCTCTGGTATCTTTTACCAGGGCTACTGCAACAGCCTCCTAAACAGTCTCCTTGCTTCCATTCTTATCCATCTCCAACCTGTTCTCCACACAGCAGCCAGAGTGGCCTTTTCAAAGTATAAATTGGACTATCCCTATTCTGCATAAATTAGCATAATGGTCACAATAATTACTATGTTCTATAAGGCCTCTCAGATATGGCTTGGCCTACCCTCAACCACTTCTTAGAAATCTCAGCCCTCACAGGTCTGGTTTGGCCTGATAGTAGGTTACAGTGGGGTAGTACATGGGAGAGATTCCAAAGTCCTTATAATAATGGCTACCATATGCCCAACCCTGTACTAAATGGTTTACTTACAGAATTTTTAATCTCAAGCCACACTCCCCTGCAAAGAAGACATTAATTTACCCATTCTACAGATGAAGAAGTATAAACGTGATATCACTTAGCTATTGACTGGAAGAACTTGGACTCAACCCTAAGCCTCTGTCACTTCAAGGTAGATGCTGTATCTAATCTATCTCTGTTGTGCTACTTAATGCCCAACAAATATTCTGCCTCAAATTGTACAGCATCAATGACTATTTGAACCAGAATTTGAACCCAGATCTCCAAAGCTTGGGCTTTTTTAATGCTACTGATAAAAGTCTTCCTCTTCTACCAGGAAGTCATAAAAGTTATGCTGCCTGTGCAGAAGAAATTTTAAGTGTCCCTATAAATGACAACCAACCCTGGCATCATAAGCTCATGTAGAACTTTCATAAAATAATCATACGTACGCCCCTTTTCAGGGATTCTGTTTGAATTGGACTGTGTTGGAACAGGAGGTCCAGATACATTTTTTAAATGTGCTCCAAGTGATTCTAATTTATATCCAGAATTGAGAAGCTGTTTTCGTTTGGTTAGAAGGTGCCTAATTCAAGTTGAGACAATCCTCATGGGCTGTTTCTCCCTTTTTAAGCCCACTGGCCAGGCCAGGTGAGCAGACAGCCTCAACACCTGGTTAACTAGAGTCTGATGGAGAGCTGACATCACTTCCTGAATGGTACACTTGGACAAAGGAAAACTTCGAGAACCAAATATGATAACTAGGGTTTCTAGAGACTATTTGGTTTCACAGAATCATTTGAACAATAGTTTCAGATCTCTTCCAAAAATTCATTTTATGCTGAGCAGCTTCTGAGGAAATGTAATCAACGTCTCTCTTCCTACCATCCTCCAGCAGTTTCTTTTCAGGTAGATGAATGGCTCCTGAAAGTTGAGGCTCTATTCATCCCTAGGGGAAACTTTGAAAGTTTAGTTAAGATCTGCAAGGAGTTTGGGGGGAAAGATGAGGAATTAAGGATAAGGCTTGGGTAGAAGGAGGAGACATTAATAAGCTCTCTCATTTTCCTATTCCTCTGAACTGCCCTTGTACAGAATTGAGACGATCCATCCCATTTAAACTGGGAGTTAAAATATACTACTTTTCACTTTAAGGAGGAATAGTAGTCCCATTGTTCAGTCTGCAAATCTTACCCTGTAGTGCAAGGATCACCTCGACAATGGGCCACTTCCTCCTCTTTACTATCATCACATGATCCCTGAGTACGGTTAACAGCATCAAAATAATTGGACTCAAAGTTTACTCCCTTTATAATGGTAGAGCTGTATGATTAAAAACCTGAACTCTAGAGCTTGATTCTTTAGCAGATTAGATTCTTTAGATTCTGAGAATCTGCTCCTTACTGATGGAATACTTTAGGCAAGTTACTTTGCCTGTTTCTCTATCTATATAATTGGTACTCTAATTTATGTGGATTAAAATAATATATGTGAGTACTTATAATAATTCCTGGTACTTAGTAAATATTATATAAATATTTATCTTAAGGGGTGCCTGGGTGGCTCAGTGGGCTAAAGCCTCTGCCTTCGGCTCAGTTCATGATCCCAGGGCGCTGGGATCGAGCCCTGCATCGGGCTCTCTGCTCAGCAAGGAACCTGCTTCCTCCTCTCTCTCTGCCTGCTTGTGATCTATCAAATAAATAAATAAAATCTTTAAAAATATATTTATCATAAAATATTATAAAATACAGCCCACAACTGGTGGATTAACTGCTAGTTTGTCAAACTTCCATGAAAAATCTAGGAGAATATTCAGTCTTTGAGTGTGGTGGTATTCCCTATCTTATATATATGGGCTAGAGAGTAGAGAAGAGTTCTCTATAATATTCTTGTCATCTTTCAGTTCATCTAAAAGCCTGGGTTATTAGCTGTGGGCTTCTGGGGACTCCAGGTAGCATCACTAATACCAGTAGAGACTCCTAACATCCCTTCTTGGGCACTAGTTCATCTGCTTCCATGCCTCCTTAATCCTTTCAATTCCTTGTTTCTCCCAAACTCCACTCCTTAGCCCTCACTAAGGTTCTGTCTAATCATCTGCTGGCATAATTTATCATTTATTCATGTCTCTTGCTTCCAACACTATTTAAAGATTGCAAGTTAGATCTTGAGAATGGAGGCAAGAAGACAAGAAGATGCTCTCACCATGGTTTGGTCACAGAATGAGTCTCTGCATGATAATCAGACCTTTCATTCTATCAATATTAAATGCTTGCTGGTGTGTGTGTATGTGTGTGTTTTAATGCAGCATCATTATAAAATTTTTTCTTTGCCATTTATTTTATTGGATTGTTATGTGTCAGCTCTTATGGAAGGTATATCTATTTCACTGTGAAATCATAAATAATAACTGCCATTCATGGAGCACCTCACCATGGGCCACACACAAACCATACTGACACTGTATGTACTAAGACCCCTCAAAAGTAAGCAAGCGTTATTATTCTTACTTAGAGTCACAGAAACCTGGGATAGAGGGATTCCTTCATCTATATGAGGCTGATTTTCAAGACCTTAAAAGGTGAATCACTTCAGGAACCACAGGCACCAAACTAATTAAAGACTGCTTTAACCACATTTTAACATTTATTCTTTCAAAAATCATAGCAAAGCATTCATTATCTTTCCCATTTTTTAAATAGGAAAACCAAATTTGAGAGGGTTTAAAGGGCATACCCTAGGTAACACAGCTAATACAAAACTGGAACCAAAAGCTGGGTCTCCTGACATGAATCCCACATCCTGGCCACTATACCAGTTGTATATACAGCCCACATTTCTTTGTGGCTTTTCTTAGTGCAAAATTGGAGCCTAGCATGCAGTATATTATCATCATATATTTTTTTAATAGATGAATGAGAAAGTGAAGGCTGTCTTTAGTCCCTTCTTCACCTCTTTTCCATGCCCCCCCCCCAGATAGCTAATCTTAGTTGATACTTAGCAATTTCCTACCCAACTCTCAGGCAGCCTCCTGTTCCCCGTTCCCATTAAGAACGTAGCCATCTTTTATCCCATTCTTTCTAGTTTATAAGAACATAAACTGTCAGACCAGCTAACAGTTATTACATATGTACTATGCTTTAGGTACTTACTCATCATATTAAATCCTTATAACAAACGTTAAGGTTTAGGATTATTTACATTTACAGGTAAAAAACCAAAACCTTAAAAGTTATATGGCTTATAGAGCTAGAAAGTGTGGGATCTGGAATCCTATCCCAGGTTTATCTGATTCCTGAAGTTGAAGGCCATACTTGTTGAACTTCCCTATCTCCACACAAAGCTGAAAGTGACTGCCAAGAATTTATTTTTTCACTCATCCTTCCCAGAAGACACTTGCATTTTAATAAGGTCTTTCAACACTTTATCCCAACAGTTCTCAAAGTGCAGTTCATGGCCTCTGGGCTCCTTAAGAAACTTTCAGGAGGTCTTCAAAGTCACAACTATTTTCATAATAATGCTAAGATCTGTCATTCTCACTAAGTTAACATTTGCAGTAAGTTAACATTTGCACTTATGGTGCAGGAACAATTGTGGACATAACTGCTGCCACTTTAGAACAAATCAAGGCAGGATACCCAACTATCATTGCATACTTCCACACCACACATTCATGGGAAAAACAAAAAGGAAGTTTCCTTAAGATTTTCTGTGATGAAGCTTTATTACTAATTTTATTAAAATCCCAGTCCCTGAGTACACATATATATTTTTTTAATTTATTTGTTTATTTGAGAGAGAGAGAGAGTACATGCATAGGGGAGGCAGAGGGAGAGGAAGAGATTGAAATTTTAGCAGACTCAATGCTGAACACACAGCCCAACACAGGGCTCGATCCCACAACCCTGAGACCATGACCTGAGCTGAAACCAAGAGTGAGACACTTAACTGACTGTGCCACTAAGATGCCTCAGGTACACCTATTTTTTAAATTTTCTGTGACAAAATGAGAGGCACAGATAAAACATTTTTGAAGTATACCAAATTCTGAAAAAAAAGCATTTATGAGATTGTTTTTTAACTGTGAGCTAAACCAGCCACTTTTGCCATGGAACACCATCTTTTCTTGAAAAATTGACTGACAAACTGGTTATTCACACTTAAGTATCTGGCAGACATTTTCTCAAAAATGAACAAAGTGTGTCTGTCATTTCAAGGAAAACAGCTGATGCTATCTGATTTCAATGATCAAATTTGAGCTTTCAGTGAAAATTAGAACTTAAAAAAATTTTTACCTGCCACCATGAGCTTGACAAGTTTCCAATACTTAATATTTGTCTCATAAGATCTATTAATAGATGTGAGATTTTTTTATACTGTATAGTGGAATGTATCAACATTTGAAAGATCTGCATAACTCAGTGAATCGATATTTCCTAAATGATTAATGTATGATATTACAGAACCATGCATGGATAAAATATCCATTCAAAGTACAGGACAGATTAGTGGACTTTAATGTAATAGAGTATGAAAAGTTCATTGATATAGGGTCAGGTTCCATTCTACAAATAACCTGTTTTGGTGTACTAAAAAATCACCACAGTTATCTAAAAAGTCTCTTGAAATACTCCTCCTTTGCCTAATTACATACTGTGTGAGATGGGATTCTCTTCATAACCTTCAACCCAAATAACATATCACAACAGACTGAAAGCAGAAGCAGATCTTAGAATCCAGCTGCCTGCTATTAAGCCAGACATTAAAGAGATTTTCAAAAATGTAAAACAGTAACAGTCTTCTCAACCAAATATTTTTTATTTAGAAAATATATTTATTTTTTCAGAAAAATATTATGTTAATATACGATGATATATTGTTATTTTAAAAGGAATTAATGAATTGAAATTTAAAAATTTTCTCAGTTTTAATTTCCAATATAGTAAATATTGAGGTATGATTCACACAAACAAAAGCTCTTTGTAATCCTCCATTATTTTTTTAAGAGTATAAATGAGATTTAAAACCAAAATGTTTGCAAACCATTGCTTTAATGCAAGGAAGTGATAATTTGGGTATTTCTGATAAACCAGTGGAGTGGCCATTGAGCAAGAGAACTTTTTACCCTCTCTCTAAAAACCAAATATACAATCCATGCATATTCTTCTGAGAAAACTTGTTCCCAGGAAACCCCCAATCAAGACTTGGGTTGCATGTTCTCCTTACGTTACCATTTCACAGTGCCAGTTAAATCTTTGCTCAGGCAAAAGCTCAGCATGGCATGCATTTAATTCAGATTTTTTCATGGATCATGACCTTTCAACTATAGAAGTCAGTAAAGGGAGAGGATTTCTATATAGTACCACTGGGAGGGTATATTTCACCCCCAATGTGAATCTTAGTCTGAGAACATTTTTTGGCAGGTTCTAAGAGTCTGTATCTAATTAATCACCTCTTCAGACACTGGAGTGGACAGCCCTTGGGGCAGGAAGGGAGAGGCCTGGGAGGCAAAGCAGAATAAACATCTTAATCCAAGTCAAGACTGAGGCCAGCTGTCCAGGCTGTCTTGTGGCCACAACTCACAGTGCTGCTGCCTATGGCTGCCTCTACTTTATCCCTTGAAAGTGCCTCCTTCCTTCTCCTTCCCACGCAAGCAGCCAGTCCAGTGTATAAATTTGTGGGTTGGACTCTAATTGCTAGCTGTGCTGGGAAGCCTGCCTCCCTGTAATTCAGCCTTGACACAAATAGCTAGAAAGTTCACTTGCAAAGCCACAACTCCCACAACAAGGCCCTTGGAGGTTCCCTTCTAGAGAGAGGACTTCTATTCCATTCAGGTCAACAGCTAGTTATTAAGCACCTATTTGGTACTTAGCACACCCTGTGAAAAATTAATCTGAAAAACAAATTTGACAGAATCATAAAGGCTTGGAGTTTCTAGGAATCTCATCATAGCTCTACCCTCACACAGGGCCCACCAGCCTCTACTTAGACCACTTCAGTGATAAAGACCTAGCTGCCTCTTCAGGCATTTTTAGGGAGCTTTAGTTAATAGAAAATTCTTTCTGCTTCTCTAGGAGAGGCACCATAGCACAATGGTTAAGCCACATAGACCTGGGTTTTAATCCCATCTCAGTCACTTGTGATCTTGAGCAAGTTGCTTTACCTATCTATGCCTCACTGTCCTTATCTATAAGAAGGGAATAATAATACCCATCACACACCATTGTTGTGTTAAAATAAACTATACTTGTGAAATATACTGCCCAGGTCCTGGTACAAGTTAAGTGCTTATTAAGCCAGTTCCGTCATGTAATCACATTTGACCTTTAGCAAAGTTGTTAATTCAGACTCTAACTGAAATAATACCTACAATTTAGGGTTGTTAGGATGCATCTCTGATTAGAAACGTACTAGTTTTAGGACATTGGGCAAGTTATTTTAAATCTTTAAAGCTAGAATGTCTTTATCTGTAAATAGCAGTAGCGGTGCTTGCTACCTAAAGGAGTTTTGTGAGATATAAAGTATATTAAGATACATATTAACTCTGTGCTCGGTAAACAGTAGACTTCATTAACATTCACTCTATCCATTTGTCCTGAGAGACATCTCCCTCCCATGGTCTTTTGCCCACTATTTGGATCTACACAGACTAAGTCAAATTTTTCTACCAGTTGGATTCTTCATTCTAATGTTTCCCAGGTGTGTTCTTTCCTCTGGTGTATACTTCTCCAGTATTTCCAAAGCATTTCTTGCTTTTTACCATCCTGGGAATGTTTCCCAGATGACCTTTAGTTTGTCAAGTTTCTTTTCAAAATATGGTGTTTGGATTTAAATGTGAAATTCCAGGTGAAGACTGACCAGCCCAGAACAATTTTGAAACCATTGTCTTCATTGTGTATGATGCTGAATTTCTTTGAATGCAACCAAAGTTTAAGTGGTCAGTTTATCATATTACTGATTCATATTGAACTTGTCAACTTAAATCATAGAGTTGTTTTCATATTTAACTGT
>NC_081568.1:58432912-58523826 GCF_022355385.1 Mustela nigripes | reverse complement strand
TGTTAAACCATGTCTCTCCTGTACCATACTCATGAAGTTTAATTTAAAAAGGAAAAAAAAAAAACATGGAACACTTCACAAACTTCACAAACACTCCTTGATCAGGAGCCATGCTAACCTTCTCTCTATCATTCCAATATCAGTTTATGTGCTGTTGAAGTATGTTTAATTTTTAATCATAAATACAGGATTTTTTTCTTCATCTCTGATAAAACTGGTTTCATTATTTTAATGAACTTAAATCATAGAGTTGTTTTCATATTTAACTGCTGTTAAACCATGTCTCTCCTGTACCATACTCATGAAGTTTAATTTAAAAAGGAAAAAAAAAAACCATGGAACACTTCACAAACTTCACAAACACTCCTTGATCAGGAGCCATGCTAACCTCTCTCTATCATTCCAATATCAGTTTATGTGCTGTTGAAATATGTTTAATTTTTAATCATAAATACAGGGTTTTTTCTTCATCTCTGATAAAACTGGTTTCATTATTTTGACTCATTTTTCTTACCATTACTTTTAAAATGTCCGGATTTTGATATCCAGCATATTACCTACTTGCTGCATTCTCTGTTTACAAATTTAATCAGAATGTCCTTTATTTAATTTAATTAAATTGTTGGATAGGCCAAGTCAGAGCTCTGTAGGTTGAAAGAGTGCACCCCACCCCCAACCAGATGGATTTTGATCAACATTATGAAGGTCTAATCAGTTAAATCCTAGAAACTGTCTGTATTGTAATACTATCCAGGTCTCAGTTCTTTTCCATTTTATATACTCCATGCTTGCAAAATGATGAAATGAAGTTATCTCCCTCCTCTGTGGCACAGGGGAAAACATATAGCTGAGAACAGGGATTCAAATCTTTGTTCTTTAACACACTTGTTGGATGTCATGTGAAAAACTACTTAAACTTACCCTTGATTTTCCCATATGCAAAAAAGACAACACTATTACATTCCTCACCTTTTATCATTACAACACTATTACATTCCACACCATTTATCACCTTAAGAATGTTGATAATTAGAATAAATTCTCCATAAAATGCAGATATTGCTTATTTCAGTAACTGGACTGAAATACAGATTATCTTTGCATATGTTTTAAATATACAGTTAAAGAAAAGATGTTCAATGAAGTAAAGTAACACCAAAATTCAAACTCGCATCTGTTTTGCTTAAAAATACATTATCTTTCCACAATGCTATGGTACCTGAGAATTATCTGTATAAAGTGTTTTGTATTATAAAATCTCAGATTGATATGAATTGTTATCATAATTCAGTTTACCATTTAGAAAAGACAGATAATTTGTCCTCCATGAATGCAAGTGGCCTCTGGTGATTACAAATTCCCCATTTTATATACTCAAAAAACACCTTTAAATAATTTTTATGCTAATTTTTTTAACTTTAGACATAATAAGTTTATAAATTATAGAATCATCCCATCTTTCTTAGAAAAACTGAAAATATTTAACCTTCTCAGGTTTCTGGTACTTCTCACATGGAGAAATACGCCAGGTTATTTTGTGTGGGTTTTTGTTTTTGCCTACAAAATGGTTACATGTAAATGTGGGAAACTACGCAATAGGTAAAGAGTTACGTAAAATGTGGTAAGGTATTAAAATGAATGACAGAAATCAAGAATTGTTCTAGAGGGTCAAGAAAGTGATTAAGTGTGAGCTGCAGATGTCAGCAAAGACCTCATGGTATGGACTGTAATTCTAGACTCCAAAAGATCAGTCCTTGATTTTTGAATTTTCCATAATGAAGCAAGGGAGCATTGATTGTGTTCCTTGAAAAGTCCAGGAATCTGTTTTCACTGTCCTGTGCTTACTTGGGCTCCTTCTATCTGCACTGGTACCAGTAGCAGTGCCAACTGTCAGAGCTGACTGGTTCACTCCTGTTGACCTGTTGTCCATGAACCCAGATATACTTTGCTGAGAGAATCATCAGAAGAGCATGGGTGGAGACCTGTGTTGACTGAAAAGCAGGGGGAGTAGTTATTGCCCAGAATTCCTGAAAAAAACGGAGCGACAACAAACCCAGGCACTTTTGCCCAAAGTCTATAAGTTTTTAACTTATTTGTATTACAAACATGTATTCACATTTGCTCTATATGGGGCACTGGACTAAATGTTGGAGACATTTAGGAAGTTTCTCATAGAAAATGAAAACTTAACTTCTTAGTTGAATATTGAGGAGCCACCTGCTATTAGTTGGATGAAAATGTGAACAGAGTTAAGGTGTACCAGAGAGTGGAAACAGGTAAGGGAAAGCAAGCAGAGAAGCATGAGATATCCTGTCAAATTTGGGAAACGGAAAATGCTTTTAGGTGACTAACGGTACAGTGACTATGAGGGAGTGATGGGGGCAAAACTAGAGGAGTAGTCAGGAGCCAGATGGTGAAGAATTCTGGCTGCTAAGATTAGGAGTTTGAACTCTTATCCTGGAGGTTATGGTGGCCCACAAAAGGAATTTAATCAGCAGAATGAAATAATTATAACTATGCTTTTAAAAAGATGGCTTTTATGAGAGGTATTTAGAGTAAATGGGAAAAGAACTGTTCTGAAACCCAGAGAGTCCAGTTAGGAGGCTGTGGCAGTAATCAGATTAGAAGCAATGGCTACTGACTAGAGCAGTGGCCATTAGTGGGAATCAAGTAGAGGGAAGAAATGCAAGTGATATTAAAGGAGGTAGAATTTGAGTCCTTGGCAGCAGCAAGAATGACATGGGAAGAACGGGAAAATAGTAAAGAGTCTAAGGCAATTCTCATATTTCTTATATGGCTCACTGCATTGATTATTGTTCCTTTCATTGAAATAGGGCATGAAGTGGGAAGATGAATTTTGGGGTGGTAAGATGATGTATTCAGTATCAGTCTTCAGTGTATTATGGTTTGAGTCTACAGGATTTCTAAGGGAATATTCTATCTATCTATCTATCTATCTATCTATCTATCTATCATGTTACGTTAGTCACCATAAAGTACATCATTAGTTTTTGATGTAGCATTCCATGATTCATTCATATAACCCCCAGTACTCCGTGCAATACATACTCTCCTTAATACCTATCACTGGGCTAACCCAACCCCCAACCCCCTTCCCTCTAAAAACCTGTTTGTTTCTTGGAGTCCATAGTCTCTCATGGTTTGTCTCCCTCTTCATTTCCCCCCTCTTCGTTTTTCCCTTCTTCTCCTAATGTCCTCCATACATTTCCTTATGTTCCACAAATAAGTGAAACCATATGATTTGTTTTTATCTGCTTGACTTATTTCACTTAGCATAATCTCTTCTAGCCCCATCCATGCCGATGCAAAAGTTGAGTATTCATCCTTTCTGATGGCTGAGTAATATTCCATTTTATACATGGACCACATCTTCTTTATCCATTCATCTATTGAAAGACATCTCAGCTCTTGCCACAGTTTGGCTATTGTGGATATTGCTGCTATGAACATTGAGGATACATATGGCCCTTCTTTTCACTACATCTTATCTTTGGGGTAAATACCCAGTCATGCAATTGCTGGGTCATAGGGTATCTCTATTTTTAATTTTTTGAGGAATCTCCACACTGTTTTCCAAAGTGGCTCTACCAACTTGCATTCCCACCAACAGTGTAAAAGGGTTCCCCTTTCTCCACAACCTCTCCAACATTTGTTCTTCCCTTGTCAATTTTTGCCATTCTAACTTGTTTAAGATGGTATCTCAGTGTGGTTTTGATTTGAATCTCCCTGATGGCTAATGATGATGTGTCTGTTTTGTTTTTGTTTTTGTTTTTTTATGGGTCTGTCTTCTGCCCCCCCCCTTTCTTTTTTTTACATGATTATTTGGTTTTTAGATGTTGAATTTGAGAAGTCCTTTGTAGATCTTGGATATCAGCCTTTTGTCATTTGAAAATATCTTCTCCCATTCCGTGGGTTGCCTCTTTGTTTTGTTGACTATTTCCTTTGCTGTGCAGAAGCTTTATATCTTGAAGTCCCAAAAGTTCATTTTCACTTTTGATTTCCTTGCTTTTAGAGATGTGTCTTGAAAGAAGTTGCTGTGGCTGATGTCGAAGAGGTTACTGCCTATGTTCTTCTCTAGGATTTTAATGGATTCCTATCTCACACTGAGGTCTTTCATCCATTTTGAGTTTATCTTTCTGTATGGTATAAGAGAATGGTCCAGTTTCATTCTTCTGCATGTAGCTGTCCAATTTTACCAGCACCACTTATTGAAGAGACTGTCTTTTTTCCACTATGTATTTTTTTCCTGCTTTGTCAAATATTAGTTGACCAAATAGTTGAGGGTCCATATGTGGGTTCTCTACACTGTTCCATTCATTGGTCTATGTTTCTGTTTTTGTGCCAGCACCATGTTTTCTTGGTGATCACAGCTTTGTAATATAGCTTGAAATCAGGCAACGTGATGCCACCAGTTTTGTTTTTCTTTTACAACATTTCTTTGGTGATTCAGTGTCTTTTCTGGTTCCATATAAATTTTAGGATTGTTTGTTCCAGCACTTTGAAAAATGCTGGTGGTATTTTGCTCAGGATGGCGTTGAAAGTATAGATTGTCCTGGGCAGCATAGACATTGTGAAAGTGTTTATTCTTTCAATCCATGAGCATGGCATGTTTTTCCATCTTTTTGTGTCTTCTTCAATTTCTTTCATGACTGTTCTGTAGTTCCTAGAGTATTGATCCTTTACCTCCTTGGTTAGGTTTATTTCAAGGTATTTTATGGGTTTGTGAGCTATTGTAAATGGAATTGATTCTCTAATTTCTTTTTCTACAGTTACATTGCTGGTGTATAAGAAAGCAACTGATTTCTGTGCAGTGATTTTGTATCCTGCCACATTACTGAATTGCTGTATGTGTTTTAGTAATTTGGGGGTGGAGCTTTTGGGTTTTCCACATAAAGGATCATGTCATCTATGAGGAGAGAGAGTTTGACTTCTTCTTTGCCAGTTTGAATACCTTTTTTTTCTTTTTGTTGTCTGATTGCTGTTGCTAGGAACTCTGGTACTATGTTGAACAATAGTGGTGAAAGTGGGCATCCTTGTTGTGTTCCTGATCTTAAGTGAAAGGCTCTTAGCTTTTCCCTATTGAGAATGATATTCACTGTAGATTTTTCATAGATGGAGTTTATGGAGTTGAGGAATGTTCCCTCTATCCCTTTACTCTGAAGAGTTTTAATCAGGAAAGGATGCTATATTTTGTCAAATGCTTCTTCTCTACCAATTGAGAGGACCATGTGGTTCTTGTCTCTTCTCTTATTTATGTATTCTATCACATTGATTGATTTGCAAATGTTGAACCACCCTTGCATCCCAGGGATAAATCCCACCTGGTCATGGTGGATAATCCTTTTAATGTACTGTTGGATCTTATTAGCTAGGATCTTGTTGAGAATCTTGGCATCCACATTCATCAGGGATATTGGTCTGAAAGTCTCATTTTTGACGGGGTCTTTGCCAGATTTGGGGATCAAGGTAATGTTAGCCTCACAGAATAAGTCTGGAAGTTTTCCTTCTGTTTGTATTTTTTGAAACATCTTGAGAAGAATAGGTATTATTTCTTCTTTGAATGTTTGGTAGAATTCCCCCAGGGAATCCATCAGGTCTTAGGCTCTTGTTTTTTGTGAAGTTTTTGATCACTACTTCAATCTTGTTCTGATTATTGGTCTATTCAGGTTGTCAATTTCTTCCTGTTTAAGTCTTGGTTATTTATGCATTTTCAGGAATGCATCTGTTTCTTCCAGGTTGCTCAATCTATTGGCTGTTAATTATACTTTCTGATAATAGTTTCTATTTCCTTGGTGTTAGTCATGATCTCACCCCTTTCATTAATAATTTTATTAATTTATGTCCTTTCTCTTTTCTTGTGGATAAGCCTGGCTAGTGGTTTATTGGTCTTACTCTTTCAAAGAACTAGCTTTTAGTTTCATTGATGTGTTCTACTATATTTCTGGTTTCTAATTCATTGATCTCTGCTCTAATTTTAACAATTTCCCTTCTTGTGTGTGATTTAGGCTTAATTTGTTGTTGATTCTCCACTTCTTTGAGGTATAGAGAGAGTTTGTGTATTTGGGATATTCCCATTTTCTTGAGTGAGGCTTGGATGGCTTAGGACTCTCTTTGCTGTATCCCATAGGTTTTGGAGTGATTTCCTTCTCAGTAGTTTCCATGAATTGCTTAAGTTCTTCTTTGATTTCCTGGTTGACCCAAACATTCCTGAGCAGGATAGCCTTTAGCTTCCAAGTGTTTGAATTTCTTCCAAACTTTTTCTTGTGAATGAGTTCCAGTTTCAAAGCACTGTAGTCTGAGAATACTCAGGGAATAATCTCAATCTTTTGGTATCAGTTGAGACCTGATTTGTGACCCAGTATGTGGTCTATTCTGGAGAAAGTTCCATGTGCACTCAAGAAAAATGGGTATTCTGTTGTTTTAGGGTGGAATGTTCTGTATATATCTATGAGGTCCATCTGGTCCAGTGTGCCATTCAGAGCTCTTATTTCTTTGTTGATTTTCTGCTTAGATGATCTTTCTGTTGCTAAGAGTGGGGTGTTGAGGTCTCCTACTATTAATGTATTATTATCAATATGTCTTCTTTATTTTGGTTAACAATTGGCTTATGTAGTTGGCCACTCTCATGTTGGGGGCATAGATATTTACAATTGTTAGATCTTCTTGTTGGGTAGACCCTGTAAGAATGTTATAGTGCTCTTCTGTAGCTGTAACTACAGTCTTTGGCTTAAAATCTAATCTATCTAATATAAGAATTGCTGCCCCAGCTTTCTTTTAAGGTCTGTTGGCATGAAAGATCATTCTCCATCCCTTCACTTTTAGCCTGGATGTATCTTTAGGTTCAAAATGAGTCTCTTATAGACAGTATATGGATAGGTCCTGTCTTTTTATCCAATCTGCAACCCTGTGCCATTTTATGGAAGCATTTAGACTATTCACATTGAGATGATTTTTGAAAGATATGATTTTATTGTCATCATGTTGCCTGTGAAGTCTTCGTTTCTATAGATTGTATCTGCAAATTTCTGTTCTATATCACTCTTAGGGTCTTTCTCTTTTTATAGAACCCCCCTCCTTAATATTTCTTGCAGGCCGGCTTAGTGGTCACATATTCTTTCAGTTTCTGCCAGTCCTGAAAGCTCTTTCTCTCTCCATCCATTCTGAATGACAGTCTTGCCAGATAAAGAATTCTTGACTGCATGTTCTTCTTATTTAGTACCCTGAATATGTCTTGCCAGCCCTTTCTGGCTTCTGTGGATAAGTCTGACGTTATTCTGACATTCTTCCCTCTGTATGTAAGGAATCTCTTACATACAGAGATTCTAACTGCCCTTAAGATGGTTTCCTTGATTCTAAGATTCGTGAGTTTTACTTTCCCTTTGTGAGTTTTACTAGTGAGTTTTCTCTTTGTGAAAAAAAGCTCACAAAGTTTTTCTCTTTGTGAGTTTTACTAGTACATGCTGAGGCATTGATCAGTTCTCCTTGATTTGGAGAACAGATGAACAAAAAGAGAACAGATGTCTCTGCTTCTAGGACATGAATACTTGTTTCATTCCCCAGATTAGGGAATTTCTTGGCTATGATTTGCTCAAATGTGTCTTCTAATCCTCTCTCTCTCTCTCTCTCTCGTCCCCTCAGGGATCCCAATAATTCTGACATTGGAATGTTTCATGGCGTCATTTATTTCTCTAAGTCTGTTTTCATGGATTTTAAGCTGTTTGTTCCAACCCTCTTCCTGTTCCTTCTTTTCTATCAATTTGTCTTCTAGATCACTAATTTGTTCTTCTACCTTATTTACCCTAGCTGTTAGAGTATCTAGATTAGATTGGATCTAAATGATGGCATTTTAAGTTCCGCCAGATCAGCTCCCATTTCTGCCCTTAGGGAATCTATGGTGCTATTAATGAGTTTTCTCCATCCTAGCTAACATCTTCATAACTCTTACTCTGAAGTCTATTTCTGACATCTTGTGTATATCCATATCGATTAGTTCTGTGGCAGAGGTCACAATCTCTGAGTCTTTCCTATTTTGGGGGTTCCTCCTCTTAGTCATTCTGTTGAGGGGTAGTTGAGGGAATATACAGAGTCCAAATTATTGCCCAGAACCCAAGCAAGATGTAACTGTTTTATAGAGACCTTAGGATTGTTGGCTCTTGTCTTCTTGACTGTCTTTTGGGGGAGGAGCCTGTGGCACTGTTACTCAGATAACCCTGTTTGGGCAGAGTTGCTGTACCCCTGTTGTGGGGGGCGGGAGTGGTCAGTGAGAACTGGTTTTGGGGGCTTTTGTTCTCTGGTGACTTTCCCTGGTGGCTTTCCTTGTCTCTTCTGAGAGTCAGAGTAGAAGTGACCATATCCAAACCTCTGTCTCAGAACAGAGAGATCACAGTCTGCCCCTCAATGAGCTCTCCAGGCCACACTGTCTCCATTTCTTTCTGTGCTGCTAAAAACTGCAGCATCCTGGATTATGCACCCAACAGCAGCACTCCCAGCCCTCACTTCCAGGTCCAAACACATTTCTTCCCTTTGTGCTTCTAAAACTGCCAGCCACCCCCAGTTCACACATGTGCCCCTGCAGCTCCAGGTTTCAGTTTGGGAAGCTTCCCTAAAGTCTTTTCTCCTCTGCTACCAGTCTGCAAGTCTCTGCCCAATCCCCAGCACATGAGTCTTGCACTCCCATGGCACAAGATCGCAGAGGCTCCTTACCCCTTCTGTTCATCTTCTGATATCTTCTCGTAGAATCATGGCTCCCCACTTCATACCTCTAAGACCAACCACCTGAGAGATCTGTTTGTGTAGATCTAGATACATCTTCTTACATCACAGGCTGATTTCATGGGTGTTCAGAATGGTCTGATAGACATCCAGCTCAATTCAGAGGACTGGTTTCAGTAGGGTCCCCTACTCCTCCACCATCTTTGTGACTCTCCCCAGGGGAGTATTTTAGTTGGCAGTTTTATATAAGAGTTTTAAATTCATTTGAAAGAACAGAGCAAAGAGAGATTCATTGATGTATAAAAATTGTGGCTTGAAACCATGGATTGACATGGAAGGAGGAGATACGAATAACAATTATTTTGGAAGGGGTCTGTCCAAAACATATTTTTTCTCTAAGAATTCTCCCTCACCTGATCCATAGATGGACATGTTTGAATAGTGTGACCTTGCCATACTGTCCTAATTGTCATAGCTAGTCGGTACAAACTGGACAAATTAGAATATATCAGCTAGAGGATCTGACATTGAAACATCCTTGCACAATATCTCCATAAGTTGTTTGGCTATGGAAATGTAAATTCAGGAAGTATGGGACAACCATATTTGGCTATGAAAAAGCTAAACTAATTAAGTTGAGAGTAATGGAGACAAGCCTGGGAGATAAGAGAGAGAAAAACTCCATATTACCTAATAGTTTTTGAGACTGTGACAGCCCTTCACTAAGCCTTGGTTCCTTGGGAAATAGCCCCCAAAATTCTACCATTAAATCCCAATTCACCCTCTCAAACATCCCATTTTCCCCCTTAATCTTGTATATGATGAAAATGTTATTTACATGCAGAAGGAGAATTAGAATATAACTGATTTGAAAGCCTTAATAAAAGTATTAATCCACGCAGTAAGTAGTAATAGCTGCTAACAAAACAAAAACTAAGCAAATATTATGTGTCTTCTAGGTGGAACTGGACAACATCACCTATGGTAAAATACTCCCAGAAGATCAAACTTGAGTCTGATCAAGTCTCTAAATCTAACTAACAGTTTACAGGAAACACAGGGTCCAGGGGAGCATGTTAAGCTTTACCATGGGGATAAAATCAGTAATATCCAGAGTGGACAAGCATTACCAGACCAATTACCTTATTTTTTTTTTTCATGCAGAAAAAGAGATGGGAGGAGGTGGGAGGGGGATCCAAAAAGTTAAATGAAAGTTAAGGGACATATGAATCAATTTTAATATTTAGACCTTATTTTGATCTTGAGTCAAATTTGTTAAAAGGTATGATATAACTAATGAAATGTGTTCCCTGACTGGACATTTTTTGATATTAAGGAATTATTGCTTTTAAATATGATAATGATACTATGACTATTTTGAAAAATAGTCTTATACCCTTCAAGATACATATATAAGTAGTAACAGATGAAGAATATAATTTCTGGGATTTCCTTCAAAATTATGAGAATGTGGCAGAACAAAGCAAAGAGTATAGATGAAATAAATTGGCCCTGGATTTGATGATAATTGAAGCCGAGGGTTTATTATATGATCCTCTCTACTTTCTATGTGTTTAGAATTTTCCATTATAACAAGTTGGTTGCTTTTAATAACAGCTTGACATACCTAGGAAATGGTGTCTGAATATCACTGTACTATACCCTGTCAATAAAGGATAAACCCCACATGGTCATTTCAATAAATGCAGAAAATACGTATGACACTTGTCAAACTAGAAATGGAAAGGAACTTTCTCAAGCTGATAAAGGTCATCTACAAACAAAACAAAACAAAACAAAAACAAACCCAGGAAATAAGATACTTAATTGTGAAAGACTCAGTGTTTTCCCTCTAAAATTGAGAACCAGGCCTGCTTTGACTATGCCTATTTAAAACTCTGCCAGAAGTTCTAGCTAGCGCAATTGGGCAAGAAAATGAAATAAAAGACATTTGAGTTTTAAAGGGAAAAGTAAAACAATCTCTGTTTATAGATGATATGACCTTGTATTAGGAAATCCTAAAAAACCCACTAAAAACATTTAGAATACTAAATGAGTTCAGTAAAGTTTTCAGGACATTAGATCAATATACAAAAATCAGTTGAATTTCTGTATATTAGCATTGAACAATCTGAAAATGAAATTAAGAAAACAATTGCATTTATATTAGCATCAAAAATAATAAATAGAATACAAAAAAATAAAACACTTAAGAATTAATTTAACAAAACTTATAATCTGAAAACCATAAAACACTGATGAAAGAAATAAAGACCTAAATAAATGGAAAGAAATGCCATGTTTGTTAATCAGAAGGCTTAATATGTCATGATTACAGTTTGCCCCAAATGTTTGTCAGATTCAATGCAATCACTATTCAGATCCAAGCCTGCATCTTTTCAGAAATTAGTAAGCTGAATTTAAAGCACATATAGAAGTGCAAGGGAAGAAGAACGGGCAAAACAATCTTGAAAAAGAACAATGTTGGGGGAATCATACTTTCTGATTTTTTTTTAACGTTTTAGTTTTTATTCCAATCCTGTTTCATTTGTTGCATTGGGGAAAGCATAGGCAGCAACATCTGTTTCCAGGAACACTGGAAGAGGAGTGCATATAGACAAAACATGCAGTCATAAACAGACAAGTCAGGAGACAAAAACTCTCCTAGTTTATAAATGGGAGGGCATGAAGCAGTAAAAACCAGACGGATCACTGAGCAAGAAGATTTAAAAAAAGAAGAAGAAGAAGAATAGCAGGCAAAGAAAGATTGTACAAAAAATAAAGGTGTACAGATCTCCAGAATGGATTCATCTTGCATAACTGAAACGTTGTCTCCTTTGGCTGACAACTCCCCGTTTTCCCATCCTTCCAGCCCTGGGAACTGTTATTCCACTCCTTGGTTTTGTCAATTTGACCATTTTATTTTTTTAATTTAATTTTAATTTAATTTAATTTAATTTATTTATTTTTGTGTGTGTTCCAAAATTCATTGTTTATGCACCTCACCCTGTGTTCCATGCAGTACGTGCCCTCCTTAATACCCACCACTAGGCTCACCCAACCCCCCAAACCTCTCAACTCAAAACACTTTCTGATTTTATTTTTTTTTTTAAGATTTTATTTATTTATTTGACAGAGAGAGATCACAACTAGATGGAGAGGCAGGCAGAGAGAGAGAGAGAGAGGGAAGCAGGCTCCCTGCTGAGCAGAGAGCCTACTGCAGGACTCGATCCCAGGATCCTGAGATCATGACCTGAGCCAAAGGCAGCGGCTTAATTCACTGAGCCACACAGGCGCCCCCACTTTCTGATTTTAAAACAGTAAAAATCTACACTAATCAAAAGAGTATATATTGGCATAAGGATAGATGTGTAACTGAATGGAATAGAACTGAAAGTCCTAAAATAAAACTCTCACTTGCAAGGATGGAAAGTGCTCCTTCCACTAACCAGTGACGACTGAAAGAAAAGAGAAATGTCTTTTTACCAGGGGAGAGGGATATGTGAGGCTGTTGGCCCTACTTAATTTTAATTGCTTTAATTTATAGCTCATTAGAAAAAAAAAACATTAAGTTTTTGCCCATATGTAAAAGATTCCATGAAAATCAGAACACACAGAGGAAAGGAAAGAGGAAAAGAACACTAATTACAACTACAGTGATGATGACAATAACAGCCAAAATTTATACAACATTTACTAAATGCTGGGCCTATTTCTAAATATTTTCAATTTATTGGGTTGTTTAATACAAAAATCATTGTGCCACAAAAAATCATACATATCATTATTATTATTCTCATTATATAGATGAGAAAACTGAAGCACTAAGAGTTTATCTAGCTTACCCACAATCAGGTGGGTTGGAAGCGGTAAGACAGGGGTTCCCAACACTGATTACACATGAGAATCATGTCAGAAGCTTGTAAAACACCTAATGATCAGTGCATATCTCAGACCAAGGTGATTTCACTATGTGATCAAGGCTAAGAACCACTATATTAAAGCCAATCCTTAGTGATCAGAGTAAGAGGCCTACTCACCTAATAGTACAGTGTCCTCTGGTTTAAAGACTGATTTTTCAAAAAGTGGTTCCCAGAGGCATTGCATGAATATTGAAATGAAAGTGAACTAAAATTGTCAGGTCTCCATCAAAACCTTGGGTCTGTGTTTTAACTACCCTACAACGTAAGTCTGATGCTAGTTCAAGTTTGGGAACTAGTAGTACGAGGATTAGGGCAACTTCCTCTTCTCTTGTACCACTTCTCTTGTACTCCTCTAGCCTTGGAGACTAGAGGTGAGCATTTTTCGTGCAAAGTTCCATCTTAGGTGTTTATCCACTGGCAAGTGTTTTGTTTATGAAGTCCTTAGATTCTTCAGTTGTAAAGTGAGGGAGAAAACAAAAATCTCTCAGATGTTTTCTAAGATTAAAAACTCTGCTTTTAAAGAATTCTTTCCTAATTTCCAGAACTGATTCAAGTTACCTGATAAAAGATTTTCCTAAACCATAAACAAACACATCCTTATTAGCAAATATGAGAAGTCACTATAGCAAAGGGATTAAGAGCATGGGCTCCTGGCCCTATCTAGGTTTAAATTCCATTCCTATCCTTCCTATCTGGTCATAGAAAAGTTTTAAAATATGTGGGCCTCAGTCTTTATTATAAAATTGGATTCCTATTCATACCTACATCTTAGGCTTATAGCAAGGTTGTATAAACAGTTATATGCCAATAAGTTAAGTGACCTGGACAAAATGGATGCATTCCTGGAAACCTATAATCTTCCAAAACTGAATCAAGAAAAAACTGACAACCTGAATAGACCAATATCAGTAACGAAATTGAAGTGATCAAAAACCTCCCAAAAGCGAAAATGAACATTTGGAGCTTCATCAAGATCAAAAGCTTCTGCACAGCAAAGGAAATAGTCAACAAAACAAAGAGGCAACCCACGAAATGGGAGAAGATATTAGCAAATGACAGTACACACAAAGGGCTGATATCCAGAATCTATAATGAACTCCTCAAACTTAACACACATAAAACAGACAATCATGTCAAAAAATGGGTAAAAGGGGCGCCTGGGTGGCTCAGTGGATTAAGCCGCTGCCTTCGGCTCAGGTCATGATCTCAGGATCCTGGGATCGAGTCCCGCATCGGGCTCTCTGCTCGGCGGGGAGCCTGCTTCCCTCTCTCTCTCTGGCTGCCTCTCTGTCTACTTGTGATTTCTCTCTGTCAAATAAATAAATCTAAAAAAAAAAAAAAAATGGGTAAAAGACATAAACATACTTCTCCAATGAAGACATACGACTGGCTAATAGACACATGAAAAAATTCATCATTACTAGCCATCAGGGAGATTCAAATCAAAACCACATTGAGATAGCACCTTACACCAGTCAGAATGGCCAAAATTAACAAGACAGTAAACAACACATGTTGAAGAGGATGTGGAGAAAGGGGAACCCTCTTACATTGTTGGTGGGAATGCAAGTTGGTGGTATGACCACTTTGGAAAACAGTGTGGAGATTCCTTAAGAAATTAAAAATAGAGCTACCCTATGACCCTGAAATTGCACTACTGGGTATTTACCACAAAGATATAGATGTAGTGAAAAGAAGGGCCATCTGTACCCCAATGTTCATAGCAGTAATGGCCACAGTCGCCAAACTGGAAAGAACCAAGATTTCCTTCAATGGACGAATGGATAAGGAAGATGTGGTCCATATATACAATGGAGTGTTATGCCTCCATCAGAAAGGATGAATACCCAACTTTTGTATCAACATGGATGGGACTGGAGGAGATTATGCTGAGTGAAATAAGTCAAGCAGAGAGAGTCAATTATCATACGGTTTTGCTTACTTGTGGAGCATAAGGAATAACACAGAGAAAATTGGGAGATAGGGAGGAGAACTGAGTTGGGGGAAATTGGAGGGGAAGACAAACCATGAGAGACTGTGAACTCTGAGAAACAAACTGAGAGTTTTGGAGGGGAGGGAGATGGATGTTGGGTGAGCCTGGTGATGGATATTAAGGAGGACAGGTATTGCATGGAGCACTGGGTGAGGTGCGTAAATGATGAATTTTGGAACACACACACACAAAATTAAATTTTTTAAAAAGTGCTCTTTTTAAAGCACTGAAAACTCTAATCCCAAAACAGCAGTTATCTTTTAAACAACACATTCTTTTGTTTTGTTTTGTTTTCTAAATTTTATTTTACTTTATTTTAGTGTTCCAAAATTCATTGTTTATGCACCACACACACCCCCAAAAAAGTGCAAAGAAGTAAAGAAAAATAAGTTATATTTTCTTATAATAATAGGAGCTATTTATAACATACATTTCTAGATGTCAAGCATTGTGTTAAATACTTTACAATCATAATCTTTATATTTATAATAATACTGAGAATTAACATTAATATCCCAGGTTTACAGATAAGGAAAATGAAATTTAGAAACTAAGTGATTTGCCTAAGGGGAAGAGTGGTAGAATAAAGATTTTAAACCTGCAAAAAAAAAAATGCTTATGGAACACTTAACATCAGCTGAGGCACACACTGAGCTCTCAATAAATGAAAGCTATATATATAATTATTAACATTATTTTTCCACAGTGGATATTGCACAGAATTTGTATTTCAATATAGCCCCCATTTCCAGGCATACCCCAAAGGCAGGTATGAATGAGAAAGTTTTGGCAGTTAGAAGAGAAAGTGACTATAGAGGACATGGGGCTGTGAGCAGAGATTATTCAATAAAAATGAAATCCTAGGTTCATTCTATCTTAGAGCTGACAGGGACCTTAACTACCTTCTAGGTCAACCCTCCATCCTTGTGGATCTGGAGAAAGGGGCCATGGTGGGGTAGAGTCTTGGCCTTGAAGGGTAGCAATTTATGAAGCATTAATGGGTGGGGTCCTATTAATGGATGTGACTGGGGTTGGGCTTTGACCTACAAATAGACTACTATTAATTCAGAATGAAAATAAAAGCCAATATAGGAGAAAGAAGATTTTGGATGGAGGAAGTCCCACATTGTCTTAACCATCAAACCAAATGTTAAGTGTCCTCCAATTCACCAGAATGGCTCCTGGAAGTAATCCATCTTGCATACTAAAAGGTGTTTCACCCATTGGAAAGTTCTGTCAGACACCCACAAGATTTATCACCTGTTACACAAAATTCCCCATACCTTTCCTGTGCCAAAAACTGACTTTTAAAGTACACATGAGATAAAGGCCAATGAGAAGGGAGGATGCAGAATGAACTTAAGGTTGAGAGTAACACTCAACTCTCTCAGAGGAGAGCACTAGAAGGTATTCTTGGCTATGGGAAGACAGAGTGGGATACTGGTACCTGAGGCCAGAGACATGAGAAGTAATTGCCAGGTGTAGAAAGCAGATGTGGGAGAGTGTTGGAGGACAAACTGTAATCTCAATTTTATGTATTTCCAACCCCTGGCCTGTAATAATCTGCTGCTCTTTCAGAAGCAGAGGAGGATGCTAGGTAAAAGACTCTGAATCACTGTAGTAATGTAATTCTCTCAGGAACAGCCATAGTAATTTTTTGAGTCTGCTGAAACAAAATTTGGAGACTAGAAGTCCAAACTCAAGGTATTAGCAGAATTGGTACCTTCTGAGGGCAGTGAGGGAGAATCTTTTTCCTCTCCAAGCTTCTGTTGACCTCAGACATTCTTGGCTTGCAGATGATGTTCTCCCTCTGTGACCTCACTTGATGTACTTTTTTTTTTTTTAATTTTTATTTATTTGACAGAGAGAGAGAGAAATCACAAGTAGGCAGAGAGGCAGACAGAGAGAGAGAGAGGGGGGAGGAAGCAGGCTCCCTGCGGAGCAGAGAGCCCGATTTGGGACTCTATCCCACCACCCTGGGATCATGACCTGAGCTGAAGGCAGAGGCTTTAACCCACTGAGCCACCCAGGCACCCACTTGATGTACTTCTGTATGTGTCTGCCTCCATGTCCAAATCTCCCCTTTTCATAAGGACACAGTCTTATTAGATTAAGGCCCATCCCAATGACTTTATCTTAATTTGGTCATTTGCAGAGACCCTATTTCCAAATAAGTTCACATCCACAGTTACTAGAAATTAGGACATTAATACCTTTTGGAAGGAAACAGAGTTCAACCCATAATATAGCCCTTGCATTGCTCCTAACTCTGGCTAACATGAGGCATATACAAACTTTCCTTTGTTATTCAATTTCTTGAGTCTTCAGTGTTCTATCTCTTATTCAGAACTGTATGGCTTCCAGGCATATTCCCTACTGCCTTCTACCTGGAGAAGTATGGGTGGTCCCCATACCTCTCTGCAAGGCACTCTGTCTAGCAGAGAAAAGCCTTAAAGTTTTCTTCCTAGAGCCGTTGGCAAGCAGCTGTTGCATAGAGAAAATGTAGATCTGGGAGGAACCTCAGGGGTCATGTGGTCATAGGATAGAACAGTGAACTGTTCAAAGTCATTCTTGCTCAGGTACATAGCAGAACTAGTTACAAACTCAGTGTCCTTATTTGAAGGGCAGCACTCTTTCTATTCCACTTTTGACCAGCTCAGTATTATATCAGGCACTGTACAAGAGTCAAAGGAAGTATAATATTCCATTGAGTTAAAGATGTGCATTATTAGGGGCTCCTGGGTGGCTCAGTGGGTTAAAGCCTTTACCTTCGGCTCGGGTCATGATCCTAGAGTCCTGGGATCGAGCCCCAAATAGGGCTCTCTACTCAGCAGGGAGCCTGCTTCCTCCTCTCTCTCTCTCTCTCTGCCTGCCTCTCTGCCTACTTGTGATCTCTGTTTGTCAAATAAATAAAATCTTTTTAAAAAATAAAATAAATAAAAAATAAGAGTCACTTCTTTGAAAAACCTTCTCTAACTCCCTGAATAGGTCAAATTGGTTCCTTATAAGCTCTCAAAGTAACACGTATCTTTCCTTTGTAGCATTTGCTATGGATACATATAGTTATACATAAATTTGATCATTTGAGTAATACCAGTTTCTTCTATCAGACTTGAAGATCCTTGGGGATGGATTCCTGTCCATTGTGTCCCAGGACCTAGCATAAAGCCTGGTACATAGATGATGCCAATAAATATCTGTTGATGAATGAATGAATGATCAATCTATACTTATTTATAAAATATATCATGGTAGCTTTATGATTTGACCTTCATCTTGAAAAATGGTGGGCAATGAGCATAGAGAATATCACAGTCATTGGATCACGCAAACATGAAGTAAAATCCTAATTCTGTCTTCAGTGGAATAATTGAGATCATTAAATTAAATAATATATAAAACACATATGCAGTATCTGGAATGCAGATAACAATAAATCACAGCCTTTTTTGTTAGTATTACATGCTTATCTCTAAGAGGCTGTTTGGGGGTAGGGGTCATGTTAAATCGGTACTTCTATACATGTGTAGTATCTTCTGCTGCCTCGTCCATAAATGTCCATTGACTGAATGCATGGCCTTTAAGGTTAAAGAAACATTTCTGGGATAAATACAGGAATGCTTTGTGTCTAGATCTACATCTAAGTAATAACTGTAAAAGTCACTTTTATGTTTTTTAAGAAATCATTTATGAATGGTAGGGAATCCTTCAGAATGGTAGGAAACTTTATCCCATCTCTCTCTCAGTGCAAATGTTCCTCATGTGGCACCTGTGATTCAGTAGCATTTTCAGTTTTGTCACCAGTCCATGGCTTAAGGGGGGAATGGAATGCCTAAATCAAATCATGGGGCAGGGCTTATTAATGCCATTGGCTTAGAATTCCCATTGTGGCCCCCAGGGCTATTCACAAGCTCTTGGCTCCTAGCTTCTTCATCGGACTATCATTTTTGGCTACAAGCCTCCTAATACAGAAAGTTTGACACTGTTTTTAAGTCAAGCAGAGAGGGACGCTTGGGTGGCTCAGTTGGTTGAGCAGCTGCCTTCGGCTCAGGTCATGATCCCAGGGTCCTGGGATCGAGTCCCACATCGGGCTCCTTGCTCGGCAAGGGAGCCTGCTTCTCCCTCTGCCTCTGCCTGCCTCTTTGTCTGCCTGTGCTCTCTCGCTCTCTCTCCCTCTGTCTCTGGCAAATAAATAAATTAAGTCAAGCAGAGAAAGACAATTATCATATGGTTTCACTTACTTGTGGAACATAAGGAATAGCATGAAGGACATTAGGAGAAGGAAAGGAAAAATGAAGGGGGTGGGGAATCAGAAGGGGAGACAAGCCATGGACTCTGGGAAACAAACTGAAAGTTTTAGCGGGGAGGGGGGTGGAGGGCTTCGTGAGTCAGGTGATGGGTATTAAGGAGGGCATGTATTGCATGAGTACTGGGTGTTATATGCAAACAATGAATCATGGAACACTACATCAAACACTAATGATGTACTGTATGGTGACATGCATAATAAATAAATAAAATGTATTTTCTCTCATTATGCCTAAAATTTTGATGAGTCTTTTAAATCCATGAGTATTGGCATTTTTTCACCATAGAAACATTTTAATCTCTTTTTACCTTTTAGTTCCATTTTATAATACTATTTGTCTATGTATTATTTATCTATTCTCTTATCTTTGTGTATCTATTAGATAGTGTATCTATTCTCTTATCTCTAATTCTCTAAATATTCTTATAGTTTTGTTTTATTGTGTGTGAGTTAACTTTTCCTTTGAGATCATTGTAGATTTACATGCAGGTGTAAGAAAAATATAGAGATCTTATATACCCATTGTTCAGTTTTCTCCCATGGTAGTACCTTGCAAAAATATAATATATAATATAATATAATATAATATAATATAGCATCACAGTTAGGATATTGACATTTTCTACATATACTGATTGTTCCGTTTTCTCCCGTGGTAGTATCTTGCAAAAATATAATATAGCATCACAGTTAGGATATTGACATTTCTACTGTTTTCCAATCTTACTCAGATTTCTCCAGTTATACTTGTATTCCTTGTGTGTGTATGCATACTTAGTTATTTGTAATTTTATTACATGCATTGGTCCATTTTCTACCTCCACAGTCAAGATACAAGAGTTCTATCACCACAAAGATCCCTGATGTTGTCCTTTTATAATCACACCTAACTCCTAGCCATAGTCTTCACTTTGCTATTTTTCCTCTACATTACTTTCATATTTATCTACCACAGTACTGACTGGATTTTCTGCAATATCAATCCTGCTCTTCACTGCTTCCAGTATAAATGGTAATTCGACAGACATACTCTTTTTTTCCCTCATCATTTTTTTTTAAATCTTATTTGTATCTCTTGTTTTCTTATTCCCTTTTCCTCTTGTAGCTGTTCTCACGTGAGCATAAAATTGAGTGGGAGCATGGGGAGTCATCTAATCCAGGGAGGCAAATTCTTAGAAAATATGCTGACAGATATATCTATACTTCATATACGGTAAGCTTATAGCCAAGGCACTTACGACTAATCAATTGGATGTGGCCTACAAAAGCAAATCTGTTTGCCATTCATGGCCTTTTCCAATCTTCCATGTCACAAATGAAGAAACTAAGGACAAGTATAAGAGAGTCTGTACCAAATTGTACAGGTAAGATTGGGAAATAGATCCATATCTGAAAATGAAATGGAAAACCAACGCCATTTGCATTCTTTTAGTTCCAAGTCTTTCCTTGGCCTCAGGGATGTTTTGCAACTAGGCTGGATGTAGGGTCCTTCTGGATGACAAAGAACTCTCAGGAGGGATCTGCTGATAAAGCTATTTTTCAAGTGTTATTGCCTGAAGAATTTACTGCCTATATAAGGCAAATGAAGGAAAGACTTCCTCTTTATCCCACCTCTAGTTTTATTTATCTTATTTAAGACTTCTCCCCACCTTTCTCTTCAGCTAATCAATTCAATCTTTAAAAGCAAACAGGATCTAATCCAGCTAAATGTAACTAACAATGCAAAATAGCACTAGTAAGAATGGGTTAAGGAAAGGCAATTTTCTATTTTATCACAAAGAATATGGCTATGTATTATAGACCTCACTTCAGAAGAGAGGCAGTATTATTTAGTGTCTAGGGCCATGCATACTGGATCCAGCTTCTGGCATTTGAAGTCCATCTCCAGCACTTTTTGATTTGTGACTTTGAGCAAGTTAGTTAAGCTTTTATTGCCTCAGCTTCTTTGTCTGTAAAATGGGGATTATAATATCAGTACCTACCTTACAACAATGTTGTATAGATTAAATAAGTCACATACACAAAGCACTTGGAAGGGTTCTTGGCATATAGTAAGTGATATATAAGTGTTTGCAATGGTTATTTCACCACACCCAGACGTAATGTACATAATGATCTTATGATGTAGATATTGCTTTTCCCATGAGGGAAATAAAAACTCAGGAAGTTACAGTACCAATTTTAAATAAAGCATAGAAAGCTAATATTTCCAACTTGGGGAAGCCATGGAACGCTTCTTAGAATAGGTGGATAAGTACATAGGGAAGGAAGGAGACCATTAAAATATGAATGGTTGAAAAAAAGAACAAAAGATGTCAAACCCTGGGTGTCAGGTTCTTCTGGGGAAGGATACCAGATGCATAAGACTTAGACCAGCAACACTGTATCATTCCTTACCTATTTATTGGGCATTAGTTTAATATACACCAGGATGTAATTATCATGAGGAACGTAAGACAGTAGAGAAAACATAACCCCAGCCTGAAATGTAAGTATTAAGAATTCTTCTAGGAGAGAAGAAATGGAGGGTAGAGATTGGTCATTTTCATGCCCTTTTATTATATTATTTTCTAATAAATTTCTTAGCACTGATCAGATGAAATTTTCCATAATGATCATACTTTGAGGTCCATTCCTATTACTGAAAATGTCATCAAAGTCTGTCCTCTCAATGATGGTGTCAGAATAGGGGTTGCAAGCTGAAATCCTATAGGAGCCAAAAGGGATAATAAACCAATGAGGCATTCTGGATATAAGTGCAGGAGCACTAGGAATGTAAAAGTTGAGGTGTAGACCACAGAAACCTGGGGAGCATACAGCCTGTATAAAAGGCACGCACTCTTCACTTGTAGTGGGTTATTGCCAGGTCTTTTTAAATCTTTGAAAGAATCCAGAAATCTGAGAATTTAATGTGAAAGCTCTTTATTTTTAAATACTGCATCAAATATTATAAACAAAACTAGGTGTGCCAAACGTGTCTGAGTGTCATTTTTTAGCACTTGGCAACCAGCTGGGAGCTCGAACAATCAATGATATACAGTGGATGCCGTTGTCTTTCCAGCTCTCTGAGAAAATCCAAAAGTCCTCCTCCCAGATACCCTCTACTCTATCCCCTTATGCCCACTGGCTCCCCAGACAATAAGCCAGACAACTTAAACCAAGAGTCTTACCACCAAGGTATTGCTGCTGAGATTTTCAAGTTTCAAGTCCCTGGTTTAGAGTGAGTCATTTCAGATTCAATTAGTGGAGAGTTCCTCTGGGTTTGTCACTATTGGCAGAGGGGAAATGACTCAGACAGTGGAGTATGCAGTGCCTAATGGGTCCAGCATGTGAGGGCTTTTGAGATTGCTGGGTATAGTGCTCATGGTACCCAAAGGGAGCACAGAGGAGGGCTAGAGGTTGCAACATGCTCTCAGCTAAACTCACTGCTGGCTCTTTTCAACTAAAAAGAATTTGAGATATTTGCATCTGTCCTCGAACATAAAGTAGGTCCAGCTCCTCAAAGATATGTATTATTACAAGCACTCTGGTTCCTTCCCTAACCTTCTTTTCTTCTGTCTATTCAAACTGTGCATGCCCTTTGCATTTGGTATCACCAAGCTTTGCGGTTCTCCCAACCCCCTTTCTTGCTTCTATACCTTTGTAAATGCCTCTTTGCCTTCCTGGGATGCCTTTGGCGTTTATATTTTGCCTTTGTATTTCACAGTACCTTGTACATGGACAGGCAGTCAATAAGGGTTTACAGACCTGTATTGAATTGGAATACTACACAGCCCTGAAGTGACCACATTGTGACCTATCTCAGTTTTGTGGGCCAGACCTAAAATATGATTGACTCAGGCTCTGCCATCTAAGCCCTTCTGAGCTATCTGTGGGCATGAGTGGAGTGATTAGAGTAGAGAACACAGGAATACACAAATAATTGAAAAGCCAGTAGTTTCACCCCAGTGATATCATTCACTCAAATTCAGTAAACATTCTTTGAAAAAATACTTTGTCAGGTATTATTCTAAACACTTGGGATGTAGCAGTCAGGGAGAGGAATCTGTTCCCTGCTCTTTTAAAGCTTATATGTGGTAGGGGAGGAGAAGTAAATCAGTCAATATAAACATGAGAGTACCAGGTAATACTAAGTTCAATGAGAAAAATCCCATAATCTGATAGAGACAAAATAGGTGAGGTGGCATCTCAAACAGAGTAGCAGGCTTGGTCTTTCTAGAAAAGCATTGTTTGTGCTGAGACATAGCGATGAGGACTCAGCAATGCTGACAGGAAGAAAGAAAGAGCATTCTCATAGAGGAAACAGGAAATGCTAGGAGCTGGGAATGAATTCGGTGTGTTCCAGAAAGAAAAGGGCCAGAATGGCTGGGGCAGCATTACAGAGGGCAAGAAATAAATTTTAAGAAGTAGTCAGGCCCAGAGAATGAGGGGCCCTATGAGACCACAATAAGGAATCTGAACTATTCTGAATGTGATAGCAAACCAGTTTTATACAACTTTCTGTCATGTTATGACTTTCCTCCACTTGGCCATGAGAGGAGGAGAAACAATGGAACATAACAGCTGAGGCTGAGATGGAGTGCTGGATGGCCCTTTGCTTATGGACCCTGTTTCAGGCCAAAAGGCCTTTATTGTTAGGCATCAAGGCCTTGGCATTGCTATTAGGAACGTGTAGACTCCATGACGTGCACTATTGTTGAAACAATTAGACATAGGCAATGTCCTTTCTGATGCATACAGGGCTCTTTGGGGGTCTGTATTCTTCCTTTGCATATAAAATCTATGAGTATGTTGTTTCTCATACCTTAACATACATATGAAACATCTTAGCAGATCATAATACAATGCAGGTTCTGATTTGGTAGATTTCCTTTTCTTTCTTTCTTTCTTTTTCTTTTTTTCTTTTTCTTTTTTTTTTTTTTAGCTGCTTGATGAATAAATCTATTATCTTTACCTGAAAAATCTTAATAGAAAAATATGGTTTGGTTTATTAGCTCTCAACAGCCCACTCCTGAGTGCTAGGAAGCTAGCCTTTTTCTGAGCTATGCAGTTTCTCTCCTGGGCAAGAGACATTTTGGGACGGTTCCACTTTTTTCCTTTTTACTTCTTTTTTAGGCTTCTTCTCATAGAATAGATTCTCTCATATAACAGTGTGAGCTTTCTTAAAAATGCTCTCCATTATGTCTGGAGTTACATTGTTTGTGTATTGAGAGAATTGTTTTTTATAAGTATTTCATCTTCTTCCATTAGGTATCACATATAATCTGCAACATTCTGACCCATGATGTGCTTCTATTGTAGTTCTGCATTAAATTCATTGCATTCTGAATCATAATCAGGGAATAATTTGGTACTGTGAGGGGTAGACAAGTCTCCATCCACAGCTCCCTTGAGTGCCCCAAAAACTTCATTTCCAGTAGTAGTTCTGGCAAGCCTTGCCTCCAGATAGTGGGTGATGTCACCACATTGACCATCAATCTTCCCATATTGTATTCATCTCTGGTCACCTCCAGTTGGCCTTCATAGATCTTGTGCATGCCAAACATGTTGAGAAGCCTGTGGACCAGCAACATGCCCATACAATATGATGCATCATAATTTTTCAGGCCAACCTTCATGCCATACATTGGGAGTTCATAAGCATAAGCTGCACAGACTATCATATCTCCTTCTCTACAGGAATAAACAATCTGACAAATGACATCTCCTTTGATCATGCACTATCATCCTGTATTTAGGTGTGTTGTACTTATTTTTATCCTGAGTTACCAAGCATTTCTGAGTATAGTAATCTTTTACCCTCTCATCTTTTTCTAAATTTCACATGCTATCTCTTGAAGTAAGCCTTATTCTTGACCACTTTTAACTCTCATCCTGCAGAACAAAGACTAGTGTCTATGGCTTGCTATCGAGCAGCCAGGGTGTTGCATTTCAAGTAATCTCAGAAGTGATACTGAGGCATCATATAGTCAGTCAGATCATGCAGTCTGAGGACTACATTTTAAGAAGCCAGAACTAAGGCCCCTTTGACAAGGATGCAGTTGGATTCCTTCACCTGTCTCCAGTTTACCCATTCAGATTCAATCCCCTTGGTTCCAGAGCTGGAGTGACCTGATATAAAGGGAAGTAAAAGATGAAAAATATAAGTATAAGATGTATAAGATAAGAAGTATAAGATGCAATTTGAGGGGCACCTGGGTGGCTCTCACCTTTTAACCTAGGGTGGCACCTAGGTTAAAGCCTCTGCCTTCAACTCAGGTCATGATCCCAGGGTCCTGGGATCGAACCCCGTGTAGGGCTCTCTACTCAGCGGGGGGCCTGCTTCCTCTCTCTTTCTCTCTCTGCCTACTTGTGATCTCTGTCTGTCAAATAAATAAATCAAATCTTAAAAAAAAAAAGATGCAATTTGAAATCATACCTAGGCCCATGGGATCCTGAATTAAATAATGAGGTCAGATGGACCAAGTCAAATAAAAGTCCTATGCATATTAGGTAGTCACTCTATTTGCCCCTCCGAAGACACCAAGGTCATTTGTTCCAGAATCTCTTAGAAGACAGAAGGCAATTTGAAACCAAACCTGAACCCTGAGCACCTAGGGCTGGCCAGTGGGGCCAGCTGACCCTGATCAAATGGCACCCCACTTCTGTCTCCAGAGACACCAGTCTCCCCAGCCTGGCTCCTGCAAGGAAAGCTTTTTTTTTTGTATTGCACAGGATATTAGCCACTTCCTTCTCTATAATTCATCCTTCCACTTTGCCATCTGGAATATTTCTCTTTTACAAGTGCCTAAGTTGTTACAGTTTGAGGCAGTTGAATCTTAAATTTGCCATTTTAGGTAATTTATTGTTTTTAATGCTTTCTTCCCTAAATTCAGAGTCTGTGGTTTGAAACAGACTCCAGTCAGGATTTCTGCTTCCTACTTGGATATCTGGTGGTCTGCCCTTTCCAGGTCTTCTCTGGATTTATTTTTCAGCTTCCCACTGGTGACTACCAAGGGTTTCTTCAAATCACTCCTCCCACTGAATCCCATTAGTTTCCACCATCCCATCACTGTCCTGAATGCCTTGGTCAGACCCCTTATGGTGGGAGCTAAGAGGTCTTACTGTGCCTAAAACATCTTTATACTGATATTCTAAATCCTGCTTTTAAAAACCTTTTGGGCTATGGTCATATAAACAATAGGTAGAAATAAGTACAAAGTAAACAATGAGATTTGAAGGGAAAGAAGCCTCACAATTTTGAATATTTACTATGTGTAAAAGTCTGAACTGATAGAATAAGAAACATCATTCCTACTGTGCAGATGAAGAAACCAAGGCTCCAAATAATTTTCCCAAGGGATCCTGAGTTACAAAGTGGTGAGGTCAAAACTTGTACAAGATCTAACTCAAAGCCCATGTGTTTGTCATCAGGTTAGTACTGGAGGATTAGGTGAAGAACAGGATACCGGGAAAAGGATGAAAACCACGTTCTGAGGGTATTCAGGGGTGGGATAATCGAGTATAAGTCAAATCAGGAAGCAGAATGGGCACAGAATTTCTAGAACAAAGTACCAGCTACTAGATAGAAGCTTTATGTTGAACTAACCTTGGCATTATCTCAAGATTTTATGAGCTTCTTATTTATGGAAAGAGCTGTACTTCTGATTTGGTTACCTTGAAGCTTGCAAATGAAAGTGAATGGCAATAATCTGCTTTATGGAAATTTTGAGCAGGAGTGGGAGAAGATTAGTTGATCCCTGGAAATTTTTCCATGATTCTCTTTGAAGAGGCATGTTTAGCTATCAATACCCTAGTGGTTCTCAACCCTTGGGAGCTTTGGAATATTTAGTATATGTGGGCCCCATCCAAGACCAACTGTTGGGCTTCTAGCTGTGGGACCCTGGCATTTATGCTCTCTGAAACTATCCAGGACTGATGGGATGCCAGGGTTAAAACAACAGCCTCAGGATAAATGAACTTACTATTTTTCCTTGCTCTGAGAAGGACAGACTTAAAACACTGCACAGTTCTAAGGGGCAGAGGAGAATAGGGAAAGCTTTCTAGTGCTAGAAGTTGGAAACCTGAACTTTTGTCATTTGGAAGGAGAAAAAGACACATTTTAACCACTTTCCAATTTTGTCAAAGGACCATCCACCCAGAAATTCTCTTCATCTCATGTTTTGATGAGTCCAGCTTCCAGGGTTTAACCTTCATGGAATCAGGTTCCAGAGTGAGTTTGGTAACATCTGACACACACTTAAAAAGCTCAATTTTAAAACTCACCACACTACATACAAGATCTGCTCTTTATCTAAAGCACTGGCAGCTAGGGAAAATGCTGCTTCGTTGATTTTAGACCCAGATAATCAAAGGGACAGACACAATAGTTATTTGTCCTGACCAAGCTGCTTAGGAAGCCATCAGGGAGCCAGAGCTAGGCTCTGTCCATCCTAGACTGTATTCTTGAAGTGGAGCAGCATTTAAGATGCTCCTGAAATGTGATGAGAAATATAATCATCCCAATAAAATTAACAGGGAATGCTGAAGGAAAACAGTCTGTGTACCCAGCTCAACCCAGCCTCATTATGGTGGCCTCATAATGGGGCATCATGGTTATAGTTCCAACTTTTTAGCAAGCCTCTCTTTTTTTTGGAATTGCTGTAAGACCCCAAGATGAACTATAGCACACTAAATCAGAAATGAACTATAGAAGATGATGGAAATTTCAAAGCAAGATGACCCCCAGCTAGCACTCACTCTTTCTTAATTTGTCCTTGGTCTCTTTCTTGGAATGTATTACAACTCAGAAAAAATAAATAAATAAATAAATAAATGAACCAGATTCATGATAGCTAAATGAGGTTTTTGCCTAAGAAGAGGTATGGTCGATAGAGAGAGCATAAAAATCCCATAGAGTTGAACAAGACTTTTAGAGCTCGTCTAGGTTAGTGTATCCATCAGGATTGGGCAAGAAATGAAAATGTCTTCCCCATATCCCATGAGTTCATTTCATTGGTAGGATGTAATCCAAATACAAAACCTTAGCTACCCAAGTCTGAGAAATGTAATTTTTGTTCCTAACTATTCTAAATGGAAGGATGGTAAAAAGAAAGTTTAGAGAACCAATCCAAGGATTGCCCAAAACCAGCAATTTTCAACCTGTATACCATGGAATAGTGACATGTAGCTACATGTTGTTTTTTTAAGACTTATTTGAGAGAAAGAGAGCACATAGGAAGAAGGGCAGAGGAAGAAGAAGGGAGAATTTCAGGCAGACTTCTCACTGAGTTTGGAGTCCAACATGGGGTTCAATCCCAGGACCCGAGATGACAACCCGAGCAAAAACCAAGAGTTGGACGCTCAATCAACTGTATCACCCAGGTGTCCCCATGTTTTGTTTTGTTGTTGTTGTTTTTTTTTTAAGAGATTTTGTTTTCAGATGAATTTGAGCCATCCTTGACAAAACAAAGCTGAATATGATTCTTTACTGAAATAGGCCTCAGGGTCTTCAACATCCATGTGGGCAACCCAGTTTTTCATATTTTAGGAAAATGAATTGGATAAACACTTATCTAAGCCCATTTTTCAGATGAGAAAGCTGGAGTCCAGAGAGATTAAATAAGACACCTGAAGTTGAATAGCCAGTTCCAAACCAGAATCCATGTCCCTTAAGCAGCCAGGCATGTTCTCTGCTAGAAGAGAATGAAAAAGAGGTAGGGGTGGCAGACCAGCCAAAAAGAAGAAAGATGAAACTGACAGGAAGGTGAGAAGGGCTAGAAATCTAGAGGAAGAATATGCATCTATGTCTCTCCTAGTTACTGAGAGGAAAAAGTACAAATCACTCTGCATGTGTCCTGACTCAGATGCAGAGTGATTTCATTAAAGAGGTCGGAGCCCTGAACCCACTTCTCATCCCTTCCCACATGTGCCTAGAATATGTTAATGCTTTAGCCTCAATTAGTAACAGAGAAAACTGGTTCTGTGGAACATGTCATCTTTAAAAATAGAACCAGAGTCCAGTGGTTTCTAAATAGTCAGGAGAAGCTCTGTCTTCTGGTATCAGCTATTTATTTGTATTTCTGTTTCATAAAACACACCTTCTCTGGTCCTAGGCTTCCATTAGACGTCTGCTCTCCTGCCCCAGATGTGCTACACAGATTCCTGTCTTCTTGACTCAGACCCCTGGGAACAGGGCCAGTGGGCACTTTCTCCTCTGGTCCCTGCCAAGGTTGTCACTGTGGTGAGGATGTTGTGTTTGATAGTAATTCCTCCTTTAGATGTGCACTTAGGGAAAGGAAGGAAAAGAAGAAATATCTTTTTCAGCCGCTATGCCTCAGGGGCCACCTCTCTTTCTCTCAGCCAACCTGCACATTTGTTAATTCTTTTTAATAAAAATTTTAGTATGCCAGTTCTTTCTGGTATATTTTGTCACTCACAAGAAGTAAATTGTAATTCTGAAATGATGCTGGGCAATCTGGTGATGTTATGGTGCCAAGTCTCTCCTCCACCCCTGTCTCTCTCTCTATCTCTATCTCTTTCACAAGCACTCTCTTCCTCAGGTAACAGACAGAAACCTAAGCTCAATCAGCAAAGCTGAAAAAGACTTAGGATTCTCTAGTAATGTAGCATTTCCTTTTCTGATAGACTTGATTTTAAATGAACCATTCTGGAAGTGAAGAACTCAGTAATTTGTGAAGCAATTTATACTATAAATAGCTATTTATCTCTATTAGTTAACACATGTTTGGCCACAAGTAATAGAAGAGCCCATTAAAACTGGCTTAAACCCCATCTCATACATAC
Organism: Mustela nigripes; assembly: GCF_022355385.1. NCBI lineage: Eukaryota > Metazoa > Chordata > Mammalia > Carnivora > Mustelidae > Mustela > Mustela nigripes. Next base: position 58,494,083 of record NC_081568.1, on the reverse strand, counting down.
CCCACCCCCAAAAGGTAATTTACTGATCACCCAAAGGACAGTTAAGGAGTAGACCTACTTGCTATACTGTCGGATCCAGGAGCCAAAACGTTACCGGGACACAATTTCTCCCTCGCTACCCCTGCTCCCTGCTCACCCTCAGCAGACTTCTCTCAGCCAAGAGGTGCCCAGATGCCCCGGACTGACAGCCTCACAGCTCCCAGTCAGCAAAAAGAGAGTCTATCCTTCAGTTGCTCAAGCAGGTCTTTAGATGAGTTTCACTGTACCAAGTTCAACCATGTCCAGTCTCCAGAACCAGTCACTGACCAGAGCTGTTCATGGGATTGCCATGACCTGGGTCATGGGCCCACTTCTGGAGCCAGTAGTGAGGTGCTGTTACCAGGATGCCAGGCAATTATTGCTGGTCAGGAAAAAATACTCTCAGTTACACTCTATTTATGTATCATTCATTTATTCATTTTTGCAGAGATGAATTGAGGACTTGTTTTGTGCTGGAAACTAGGGATAAAATCCTGGATAACTTCTGTTTGTCCTTCATGATACAGCTGAAGAGTCAGCAGTTTTATGATGAATTTCCTTCACTGACACCCCCCAGCAGAACAAGGTATTCCCTCCTGATGCTCCTGCTTTTCTCAGTAAATACCTACCATAGCACACACTATTCAGATTTATACTGATGTCTCATCATCTTTCTCCCTAATTTACTGTGAGCTCCTGGAGGACAGGTCTTCTGTCTTATTTATTTTGGCCTCCCCAGATACCAACAGCAGGCACAAAGCACTCAAAAAACCTTTGCTGAATAAATATATGAGCGATGAGTTATTTAATTAGTGAATTAATACATGTGTTCCTTAGAGATTTTGGAAACTCTCAGGAGAAAAGAAATCCTTAAATAATTAACTGGAATACAGTGCAATCAATGGGACAACAGCTGTATGACCAGAGACCTGGGAAGCACAATGGAAGATGATGTGTAACAGAATTATTGAAAAAATTTAAGATATTTTTTGGCATTTCAAATCTAAATCTATCTCCCTATGACTTGTACCTGCATTTTTTAGTTTTTCATTTTTTGAATAACTCCAAATATGTTTATCTGTTTTTCTAGCATCTGGGACAATTCCTGACAACACATGAGGCACTTAATATTTCTAAGAGAAATCATTGTGTTTTCTCAGCTACATAACAGTATCAGTTGTATAAAGATAGGTATCTTATCGTACTATTGGATATTCTCTGATAATTGCTATTTCATTGTAAGAGTGAAAATACTCTCTTGTTGACAGTCCCCTGTGTTGGTATGTCTGCAATCCCAAAATCAAATTGAAAATTGGTTGTTTGGAACCTGAATTACATTTTTTTAGGTAAAATATGGTCAATGGTGCTTGCTTTCCAAGCTATTACTCACTAGCTGATTTGGTGGCTATTGGCGCTCACCTGGGACTCGGGAGTCAGAAGCCTCTAAGTAGTCCCAACCCTCATTTAAGGTGTAAGTTGGGTTCAGGCAGAACTGGGTCAAATCAGTCTCAGCCTCCTTTAACTGCTGATATCCCTCTTCCTTCCTCTACTGTCCTCTTCACCCATGGCCTTCTGCTGCACTAGGGCTTCTATAGCTATGGTGGCCTTAAAGATGCACCACTCAGAATTCCTACTGTGTCATTGTAACTATAATTGATAAACAGCCCCAGATGCTGTGCTTCAAATCTACAATGCCATCTGCTCTGAGGCTTTGCTTCCCTTGGGCTACTCTCACCCGATGATTGAGCACAAGACGGGTACTAAGGCAGGCCCATACTTATGAGGTGCTAGGTACATTGGCTCTAGGACTCTCCTTCAGCTTGGCCAAAAATGTCCTAGCTCTGTGCTATATTCGGAGACTCTGCCAACCCAGCTGCCTATCCTTCCTTCCCTCTGGCCTGCACAGGGTCAGCCCTGCACTGTGGTCAGATATCTCTTCTTACCTTCTCAAACTGCTCCTCTGCATCTCTTACAGACATTTTCTAGTGGATCTCTTGCATGTCTAATTCTGTCTTGGCCTCTGTTTCTTGCATGACCAGGAGTAACACATTCACGATCTTGAGATTGCACAAAGGAAGCATACAGCAGGGAGACTTCTTCAACCCCAATAACTGATGAGCATTTTCTTGCCTGTGGTACAGGAGAGAGTGGTTGGCCAGTGCATTAAGGAATTATTAATTCAAACAAGAGGAGTTGGACTTACCTAATGGAGCTGAAAAAGATCTGAGACTCTTATACTTGCAGTTAGCACCCAGTCTTCCTCAAGACCCTAAGGTCAGATAGATAATCTGCTCTTCCCGATTTCCTGACTTAAATTTCAGACTGTTTCTTATTTTTACTTTAGTAAAATAAGTATACTTATTTATACTTTAAAATTACTTTGAAGATTCATCTTGATCTGCTTTTACATGGAAATAAATGGGAGTAAAAAGAAGAGGTTTCCAGTGCAATTTTTTAATTTAAATTCAATTAGCCAACATATAGTACATCATTAGTTTTGATACAATGTTCAATGATTTCATTGGTTGTGTGTAACACCCTGTGCTCATCACATCGTGCCCCTTCTAAATACTCATCACCCAGTTACCCCATTCCCCCCACCTCCCTTTCCTCAACCCTCAGTTTGTTTTCCAGAGTCCAGAGTCTCTCATGGTTTGGCTCCCTCTCTGATTTCTTCCCATTCAGTTTTCCCTCCCTTCACCTATTCTCCTCTGCACTATGTCTTATATTCCACATATGAGTGAAACCGTATAATAATTGTCTTTCTCTGCTTGACTTATTTCACTTAGCATAATCTCCTCTAGTCCCATCCATGTCCTTTCTCTTAAATGGTAGGTATTCATCCTTTCTGAAGGCTGAGTAATATTGCATTGTGTATATGAACCACATCTTCTTTATCCATTTATCTGTTGAAGAACATCTCAGCTCCTCCTGCAGTTTAGCTATTGTGGACATTGCTGCTATGAACATTGGTGTGAATGTGCCCCTTCTTTTCACTACATCTGTATCTTTGAGGTAAATATCTAGTAGTGCAATTGCTGGGCCTAGGGTAGCTCTACTTTTAACTTCTTGAGGACCCTCCATACTATTGTCCAGAGTGGCTGCACAGCTTGCATTCCCACCAACAGTGTAACAGGGTTCCCCTTTCTCCACATCTTCACCAACATTTGTTGTTTCTTGCCTTATTAATCTTAGCCATTCTAACTAGTGTAAGGGGGTATCTCAATTGCACCAAAAACCGTAAGATGGTTAGGAATAAATCTAACTAAAGAAGGTAAAGGTTCTGTGCTCTAGAAACTACAGAACACTTATGAAAGAAATTGAAGAAGACACACAGTGGTGGAAAACACTCCATGCTTATGGATTAGAAGAATAAACATTGTTAAAATGTCTATCTTGCCCAGAGCAATCTACACTTTCAGTGCAATCCCTATAAAAATATCATTGACATTTTTTTAGAGCTAGAACAAACAATCCTAAAATTTATATGAAACCAGAAAAGATCCTGAATCACCAGGGGAATGTCGAAAAAGAATACCAATGTGGGGGGCATCACAATGTCTGACTTCAAGCTATGTTACAAAGCTGTGACCATCACGAGAACATGGTACTGGCACAAAAACAGACACATAGATCCATGAATCAGAATAGAGAGCCCAGAAATGGCTCAGCTCTATGTTCAAGCAATCTTTGACAAAGCAGGGAAGAATATCCAATGGAAAAAAGATAGTCTCTTCAATAAATGGTGTTGGGAAAATTGGACAGCCACATGCAGAAAGATGAAACTGGACCATTCTCTTACACCATACACAAAGATAAATTCAAAATGGTTGAAAGACCTCAATGTGAGACAGGAGTCAATCAAAATCCTAGAGGAGAACACAGACAGTAACCTCTTCGACGTCAGCCGTGGCAACTTCTTGCAAGACACGTCTCTAAAGGCAAGGGAAACAAAAGCAAAAATGAACTATTGGGACTTCATTAAGATAAAAAGTTTCTGCACAGCAAAGGAAATAGTCAACAAGGCTAAAAGGCAACCTACGGAATAGTAGAAGATATTTGCAAATGACATAACAAATAAAGGATGGGTATCCAAGATCTATAAAGAACTTATCAAACTCACACCCCAAAAATAAATAATCCAGCCAAGAAATAAGCAGAAGACATGAACAGACACTTCTCCAAAAGAAGAAATATAAATGTCCAACAGACACATGAAAAAGTGTTCCACGTCACTTGCCATCAGGGAAGTACAAATCCAGTGCAATTTTTATGAGTTTCTGTCCCTTCACCTCCCAACAACACTATGCATGCAGTCCTGTCAGACTGAGACATTGGACATGTCAGGTGAATAACCTGGATCCTTTTTACACAATTTTGTCTGTTCCTTATACGTCTGTTCAGTATTTAATAGGAATGGAAAAAATAATAAGAGTAAATGCTTTCTTATGTTTAAGATAAAGAAATATTTTCCATGTACATACTACACATGATTTTTGAACTAGACAATTTCTTGAGGAGGCATATTAAACTCTTTAAATGTAGACATTTTAAGAAGCCATCCCCAGAAAAGACCACATACAGCATCATGAATTTTTCAGTTTCAGAATTTCAGCAGGCTGGTTGGTTACACAGAACTCTCAGAGGGCCAGTCTCAAAGTTAGTGGTGAAGGCTTGTATGCACCATGTACTGCCACCAAAAATAATATCAACAGAGAGAGGTTGGCAGCAATAGGGAGTGTTTAACTGCAGCCAAACCAGTTTATGCCTCACCAGTTTTGTTAACCATCGTGTGTGGAGAGCTGAGTTAACTGGATCCCTACTCTAGTTTTATGCCAATAACATTTTGGGAGCCCCTCTTGACTGGTGCTCTGGACAGCTGCCTAGTAGCTCACCCATTAATCTGGCCTGTATCATTCTTAGCCTGGGGTATAGAATGGCCTCAGACTGAAATACCATGTCATGTCTCTGAAAAGCCCCCAGAAAGCCTGAGTGCCATCTGGCCAGAGGAAGACTGGGGAGAGGGGAACCTGGTAGAGACAGATAAATGAATTTGGTGCTGGTCATGTACCTGGAAGGGTGAAAGAGAGCTGTGGCAGGAAATCACAGGTTTTTCTCACCATCTGAGAAGGAATGTCTTCAGTGAAAGAAGGGAGGGGGTAGAGGTTTTCAGTTTTGCCATTCCTCCCGCCCCCAAGAACATTTGGCAAAGTCTGGAGACTTCTTTTGGGTTGTCACAACTGGTGGAGAGATGCTATTGGCATCTAGTGGGTAGAGACCAGAGATGCTGCTAAACATCCTATAATGCGTGGAATAGTCCCCAGAACGAAGAATTATCTGGTCCAAAAGATCAGTAATGCTGAGTCTGAGAAACCCTGCTAGACCCAGGCTTACCTCTAGTCCTGGGCTAGGATAATTTATGAATCTTTTATTTCCTTTCTCTAATAAAAGCTTTCCTACAAATCTTCCTTTGCTTCAACCTTGGTTTACCTTCTTCTTGTCTGAGTCCTGTAGCACCTAGAGTATGTTCCACACCTTTATTCCATACTGGTGGAGAGCAGGAGGGGCCGGAAGCTGGGATGGAGGGGAAGGCAGGGAGCTTTGATACAAGGTACTCCCCATCTTCCCTGTCTGGGCCTTTCATTTGTACCCTGAGGCATTCACAGGAAGGGAAAGCCTTACAGACTAACAAGGAGATGGCTCAAGAATTAGTGACATCCAGATTTGTGCAGAGGAAGGAGAGTTTCCAGAAAAAATAAGTTTCCTTATTAACACTTACATGGGAGAGGGTGTGCGTGTGGTATGCTTATGTCCTATTTATCTAAATAATGTTTCCATGAAGTCAGAAACCTTACCCTATGTTCTGACTATCCATAAATGCATAACAAACCACCCCTAAATTAGCAGCTTAAAGCAATGTATTAGTATCTCTCACAGTTCTTGAGTTGGCTGGGCTCAGCCAGGTAGTTCTTGCTTAGACATCTCACATGTGGTTATAATCAGATGGTGGTCAAGGCTAGTCATCTGAAGGCTCGACTGGCCTGGATGTCCCAGACAGCTCACTAATACTGGCTGCATTTATTGTTGGCTCTCAGCTTAGAACTCAGCTGAGGCTCCACCTGGAATGTCTACCTGTGACCTCTCCATGTGGGACAGACTTCTTAGAGCATGGCAGCTGTCCTCTAAGAGGGAGCATATGGAAGAGCAAACTGCAAATCTTTTTGTGACCTAGCCTCAGAAATCTCAGATTTCAGATGGTTAGAATAAAGTCACTGAGGCAGATTCAAGAAGAGGGAAATTAGACAACTTCATTTGACATGAAGAGTACATGCACACAGGGAGGGAAAGGATTGATTCTTGCCATTTTTGACTGTTTACCACTTCCTACTCTTTGAAGTCTCCCTCCCAACCCCAAACAAAAGGGCCCAGCATAATGCTGTGCCATGTAGGTGAGAACCAGTATAGAGTAGTGGTTAAGACCATAGGTGTATAGAGGCAGGGAGACTTGGGTTTGAGTCTGGGGTTTTCCACTTACCATCTGTGGATCTTGGGCAATTTGTCTAACCTGTCTGAGTCTCTTTTGCCTCGTTTGTGAAAGGGTGTTAATAAGTACCTCCCTTCTTTGCACCTGTTTGGGGTGTGGGAGAGGATGCTGATCTCAATTAATTCCTTTGGCTTTCTGGCTTCTGTTTAGGTTCAGTCAATGAAGGATCCAGCAGGAGACTGAAGGGCACAAGGCAAGAGAGTTTGAAATATTTATTCCCAATGGAATGCTGCAGTTCTGTCATTATCTGTGATACTCTATGACCACAGCTTCTGCAGGGCAACTCACCATCCTGGCTCCAGCTGTCACTGCTTCCTCCCCTTGCCTCTTCAGGCCTAGGGGTAAAAAAATGGCTTCTCATTGTAGCTTTGCTTGGGTACCTTAACATCTTGCCTTGGTCCCTTTAACTCCACCATGCACAGGAAAATAGTTCCCTCTGTAAACTATCCCAACATTTCACTGAAGTATGATTCAAGAAAACCAGCAGTTACCTCCTAACGTCTTAAGGGCTACATCCACCAGTGGTTTCCTATTGGTCTCAGGGTGGAGCCCAAGCTCTTCTTCACAAGGGCTCCATAGCCCTGCTAGATCTAGACCCTGCTTGCCTCTCTAGCCCCACTGGGCTGTTTGTCTCCTCTGCATCTAGTACCCTGCCCTTAAGTTAGTTTTTACAATGCTCGTTCCCATTGAATGTGCCTTTAAGCCTTCCTGGAAATCCTGTCCTCATTATTCCACTTCCCTTGCAGAGTTCACTCAACTTACCCTCAGCTCAAATGCTCCTTGCTTGGGAAAATCTCCACAAATCACTAGATTGGGCATTTTATTTGTTTCTTAAATTTCCTTCATATTTATATCACAATTTATGCATTTGTTTGATCAGACTGTCTCTCCTACTAGACTATAACAGGCAGGGGATTGAAACAGAAAGTAGAAAAATAGTTGCCAGGGACTGGGAAGTGGAGGAAATAGAGCTAGTCAAAGGGTACAGATTTGAAGTATAAGATGAATAAGGTGTGGGGGCGCCTAGGTGGCTCAGTGGTTTAAGCCTTTGCCTTCAGCTCAGGTCATGATCTCAGGGTCTTGGGATCGAGCCCTGCATCGGGCTCTCTGCTCAGCAGGGAACCTCCTCCCCCCCCCCCCATCTCTCTGCCTGCTGCTCTGCCTACTTGTGATCTCTCTCTGTGTCACATAAATAAATAAAGTCTTTTAAAAAATGAGTAAGGTCTGAAGATTGAATGTATAACATAGTTGCTCTAGTTGATAATACTATGTTATATAATGGAAATTTGCTAAGAGAATAGAACTTGAATGTTCTTGCCAAAAAAAAAGGGGGGGGGAGGAAATACATGAGGTGATGGGCCTGTTAATTAACTCACTAGGGGAATCCTTTCACAATGTGTATGTTTATCAAATCATCACATTGTACACTTTAAACATCTTACAATTTTATTTGTCCATTATACCTCAGTAAAACTGGGGGTGGGGAGAGGCAGGGAATAGGCACCATGTCAATTTTGGCTCACTTTTACATCCCCAACATCTAGCCTGGTACCCTGGCACATTTAGAATTTTTTAATCAATACATATAATCCAAAATTCCAGATCTTACCACAGGAGGTTAGAAAAAATGAGTTGGTGCTTCCAAGGTCATTTTAAGAAATTAGATGCCGTGTTGAGGACTTGAGTCACCAGATTTCCTACGACTTAAATTGCCCCTCTGCACCTTCAATTCCTTTTGGATATTTTTAGAAACCATGTGTCCAAACAAAGCTCTGCAAGGAAAATTTATACCCCCCCCCCACCACCACGTGTGTGGTATGCAGCAGAGCAGAAAAACAATCAGAAAAGCACTTGATGAAGGAGAAAACAGCAGAATGTGAGTCCCTGGGCAAAGCATCTTGGAGAAGCCAGCCCAACAGCTGCTTGCATTAAAAATGATTGCTTTATATTTACGGCGGACGGGCAACAATAAGCAGTTTATAGCCTATAATCTAACACAAATGACTTGGGAAAATAGTCTTAATAGATAGTTCAGCTGAGTGTCCCAGGGCGTTAGGAAGCCCAGCAGGGAACACTCAGAGTTGGCCTTCATTGATCCAACAAAACCTCACTGACTGGCTGCATGTTAAACCATTTCGCTGTACAATTTTATATTCTCCCACTTAAGGAGACTCTGCAGAAGACCCATCAAACTCAGGGGCACAGACTCTACTAGATACTCATCCCCCAGAGTTCCCACTGGCTTCTTAGAAACTAAACCCTCCTCCCTGGGCTGCATCAAGCCAGAGAAAATGAAGCGTGACCTTGTAAAATATCAGTTCCTGGCTATTTTTCCCCTAATTGTGGGGATGTTATCATGGCAGAAGAAAAATATCATTTTTCTGCCCTCCATTCTGGAAAATGATATCCATCTGTGGGAGTGCTGAGCAGGCACAATTGCTGTGGCCACGCATGGTATCAGACTGACAGGCTGAGTAACAGTTTGGTTTTTATGAGGGGTCAGCTAGAAGAAAGGAAGTAGGTTCCAGGGGATTTGTGTTCTCACTGCCCTTTCTTCTCTCCCTCTCACCGGTGCCTTGGGCCTTCTTGCTGTGCAGTGGCGCCTAATTGAGCCCGGAACACCATCTTATATCATTGGTTCCTGTATTGTACACACATATTCCTAACCAGACTGCATGCTCCTCAAGGTCAGGTCAGAGTGTCTGACCTGAGTCAGACCTCTTAGTCTCTCCTGGACCTCATTAAGACAACCGTTTTACTAGAAAGCATCTACTTCCTGCTAGAAAAATATCAGTTCCATCTACAAGAAAGAGTACAGCCTCCCACCTCCTAACCGTGGGTAATATTTTGTGTTACACCAATCCCCCCACCTATGTTAAATTGGTCTGACCTATATTCCCATTTCTCTTTCCTCTTAATAGTTAAGAACTTAAGATCCAATAGCAGGAATTAGTGGCCAGCATTCCAGCACTCACAGTGCTGTGATCTTTGGGGAGTTATTTAATCTCTCAGAACCTCAGTATTCTTATCTGTAAGATGTGGCTAACAATGATACTTACCTCACAGCCTTGTTGCAAAGACCAAGTGTAATATGTACAGCATGTTCATGTTGTTTGCACAGCGCATCCACATAGTTAGCATCAGTCAGTGTCAGCTTCTTGCTATAGTCTGGATGTTTGTGTCCTTTCAGAATTCAATTTTTCAAATCCCAGTGGCCAATGTAATGATATTTGGAGGTGGAGCCTTTGGGAAGTTGATAGGATTCTGAGGGTAGGGCTCTCATGAGTGGGGTTAATGCTGTTGTAAGAGACTCCACAGGCGTGCCTGGGTGACTCAGTTAGTTGAGCATTGAGCTCTTGGTTCTTGGTGTTGGCTCAGGTCATGATCTCAGGGGTCATGGCATGGAGTAGCATCGGGCTCTGCACTCAGTGGAGAGTCTGCTTGAGGATTCTCTCTGCCCGTCCCCATGTCTCAAATAAATAAATCTTTAAAAATATATAAATAATAAAATAAATAAAAGAGACTCCACAGAGCTTCCTCACCCCTTCCAACATGTGAGGACAGAGTGAGACGGTGACAGCTATGAACCAGAAAGAGCCCTCACAAGAGTGTGACCATGCAGAGGCCTTGATCTTGGGCTTCCCAGTCTCCAGAACTGTGAGCAATAAATTTCTGTTTATAATCTACCCATTCTGTGTTATTTTCTTAACAGCAGCTAAATGAACTAAAATATGAATTCTCTCCCTTCCCTTCTTTTCATTCATTTTATGAGGGTAATCTCATCATGGCCTACAAATATTTACAGATTTTTTTTTTTTTAAGAAGTAGAAGTTTTCTACTAGAAAGGATTCCCTTAATGGGGACCAAGAAAGACAAGGAGGTCTGAGACACGGATCTGACCTGCAGGAGCTTGTAGTTCAGTTAGTGATAAATGTGTGCAATACAGGAACCAACAATACAAGACAGTGAGCTCTGAGTCCACAGCACAAAGAGCAGATACTCTGAGCACAAAAAGAATAGCTCCATAAGCTTGGGAAATCTTATCAGAGAAGCAGGGTCTTTAAATTCTCAGAAAAATTAACAGGAGAAGTACTCTGGACTGGAAAATGATATCAGTAAAAATCTTTAGGTAAGAAATAGAAAGTTCAAAGGACAACAAATAGATCATAGGACTGAATTGCCCTGCGTGTGTTTGGCCAGTAGTGAAACATGTGGCTATAGGAAGTCTTTTCTCCAGGAACCATAGCCCCATGGGTGTTTTTACACATGAAGTTGGGCTATTCAAAGTCACAGAATAACACAGTATCTTCCTGGAGCTTCAACTTTCTTGAAAATTAAATTTCAAATACATCATGTTTACATTAAAATAAATCCAGATATAATGTGCAGCAGACTAAAAAATTCACATGAAAATCAGGATAAAGAAAGAGAATTTACAAATGCTATGCATTTTATTTATTTATTTATTTATTTTATTTGAAGGAGAGTAAGAGCGTGAGAGGGGAGAGGTCAGAGGGAGAAGCAGACTCTCCACCAAGCAGGGAGGCCAACGTTGGGATTCGATCCGAGGACTCCAGATCATGACCTGAACTGAAGGCAGTTGCTTAACAGGTGCCCTGTTTTGCATTTTGGGAGGCTTCTTAGAACTACTGCACAGATCTTATGGAAACTCCCCATTAGAGTACTTGGTAGTCAAAGTTTGAGATTAACAACTAAACCAGGGAATTGTTTCTAGTAATAGAAATTGTGTGGGTAAGAGAAAAAAAGAGTGGTAAAATTTTAGATACCAAATCCCTTTTCCTAATTTTGTATTTGGAGAGAACAAGGTTTCAAAAGAAAGCAGTTATTGCCTGGGGGTACACAGCTAAGTCTCACCAATGCTTTTTAAATAATACCAAGAGATCATATGTGGGGTGGCTGTATCATAATCTGTTTCCCTGCTTCTGAGATGCTCTCTCAAAGATTAAACCTTACAAGTTGTGGTAGAAACCTTGTGTAATCTTTTGAATAGTTTGTAACTTTTCTATGTGAAATATAAAGTTTCTCTTTCAGGGATTCTGAATCTAGGCACAATTTTCAGTCTGTGAAAAACATGTGGGAAATCTTTTCCTGGCTGCTTGTCAGTTGTTGCTCAAGTGGTAACATTTTAGGTTTCCAGTCTTTTTAGCTCTCATTCTGATGGTGTCAGGTGAAATGGTTCAGGAGGTCTGGGTGATCAGTGAACCCTAGATTCTACTGGCAGTCAAGAGCCCGAAAGACACAAATCAGTTAGGAAGATCAGTCTAGCTTCAAGAGCAGTGCCTACATGGGTCCCAGAAGAACATGGAAAATTCACCTAGTCCTATGGTGTCCCCACCACACTATAGCAAGGTGGAAAAGGATAAGCAATACATTTCAGCAGACAGACTACAGAAATCTTAATCAAGTAAGGTTTTCTTCAGACCCTAAGGGAAGTCTCCAAACCACAAACTGGAAAAAATTACTTAAAATTCACAGCTGACAAAGATTTACATCCAGAAATTATAAAACTTCCTCACAAATCAATTAAAGTGAAGACTGAATTATGATAGAAAAAATGGATAATTCACAGAAGAAACCTGAAAAACCAAAAGCATGGAGAAAAGTTCAAACTGATAGTAATTTTGTAATTGCAAATTAAAACCATAATGAGAGAACTTTCTGTATCAGATGGAAAAAAGGTAAAATGTCTAACAAAACCACGTTTTGAGTTGGTATTGAAAAGTCAGGATCATATTCTCTATCAAAAATGCTTATGACTATAAATTATCACAACCACCTAGGATAGTAATTTACCAACACTTAATAAAGTTAAAAATGTCTAAATCCTATGACCCCATAAGTGTATAGCCCAGAGACACTTCCACAAATGTGTGCAAGGAATATTCATGCAACAACAATTTATAATAGTGAAGAATTGGAAACAACCTAAATTTCCATTAATAGAAAAATGGAAAAAATGTTGGTTTTGAGTTTTGAAAAATGGAAAAAATGTTATAGTGGATTACTATACAGCAATTAAAATGAATGGGCTTGATCTGTATCTGTCAGCATATTTAAATCTTGAAAATACGTTTACTTTAAAGAAAATAGGCTCCAGTATATAACCATAATATAATGTGAGTTGGTATAAATTTTAAACCACAGATCAACACTATATACTAGTTTTAGACACTTAGTCAAAGTATAAATACATGAATAGGAAAGACACAAGCCATCTTCAGAATATGAATCACTTCTGGGGAAGAGTTGGAAAGGGGATAAGAAAAGCTTTAACTGAATGCTCTGTGGCTGAGAAATCATATCCCCATGCTTGTTGCTTAGATGAATATGAGTCCATATTTTTTTTAATTTTCAATTAGCCAACGTAGAGTACATTATTAGTTTTTGATGTAGTGTTCAACAATTCATCAGTTGTGTACAACACCCAGAACTGATCATAACACATACCTTCCTTAATACCCAATACCCTGTTACTCCATCCCCAACCCTCCTCCCTCCTATAACCCTCAGTTTGTTTTCTGGTATCCAGAGTCTCTTAGGGTTTGGTTCCCTCTCTGATTTCTTCCCATTCAGTTTTCCCTCCCTTCCCCTTGAATATGAGTCTAAATTTACAGTACTTGAATGACATAAAAATCTCCAGCTGAGAAACTGGTGTTTAATAAAAGCAGTCCTGTACTGATAAATGCCTAAAACATACGTTGGAAACACTTTCACAACTTGGGGTACACATGATTGACTACCACACTCGTGCACACATAAATCCCTACTGATAATCAGCTCACAAACAAACAGAGTAGAAAGTAGTACATCATGAAGAAGAGTCAGTGGACACCACTAAATGAAGAATGTGCCTTCCAAGAAGTGGGTATTATAGAACATTCTTTTTTTTTTTTTTTTTTTTTTTTTTTTTTATTTGACAGACAGAGATCACAAGTAGGCAGAGAAGCAGGCAGAAAGCTAGGAGGAAGCAGACTCCCTGCTGAGCGGAGAGCCCGGATGCTGGCTCAATCCCAGGACCCTGGGATCATGACCCAAGCCGAAGGCAGAGGCTTTAACCCACTGAGCCACCCAGGCGCCCCATTATAGAACATTCTTAAAGAAACTAAATAACAATCAAGAAGTTCCTATCCCTATTGAAGTGGGCCATCACAATATGCATCTTCCTTTTCCCCGTTTCCGAATACATGTTTTCCCTGAAATTATCCTGCTGGTGTTCTATTGCTGTGCTGGGGAGAGGGGGAGATAGATACTTTTTGTTTCATAGACCTCAAGGCAAAAAGGAACCATGTCCGAATCTGATGGAATTTAAACTGAATGAAATGACTGGATGGACCTTTGTGTAGCTTCCCTTGGGGGGTGGGGGGATGGCTTGAATGTGTTCTACAACTGGAAAGAAGGGGGCAAAAGAGTATTCAGTTATTAAAAAGCAGAAACATGTACTGTTCACCAAATATTCATATGTTCCTCACAATTTTCAGGCCACTTACAGTTAGATAGGAGCATGTGACTATTTCTTTTTTTTTTTTCTTTAAAAAAAAAAGATTTTATTTATTTATCTGTCAGAGAATGCACAAGCAGGGGGAGCAGCAAACAGAGGGAGAGGGAGAAGCAGGCTCCCCACTGAGCAAGGGCCTGATATGGGACTTGATCCCAGGACCCTGGGATCATGACCTGAGCTGAAGGCAGATGCTTACCTGACTGAGCCACCCAGGCACCCCACCATGTGACTATTTCTAAGCAGTGCATTGAAGTGGAAGTAACATGGGTTACTTCTGGACCAAAGCATAGAAGAGAAGGCATGAGATCTCCCGGCCTTCATGAAAAATTCCTCAGTGACAATGGCAGCTCCATCTTGAGATAGTTTAGCTCCTAGATGGAAACAACTGGGTTGCCAGATCACGGCTTGGAAGGAGCTGCTGACTTTCCATGAGAGAAAAATAAACTTTCATGTGTTAAGCCAAAACTTGTATTGCGTGTGACTCTTATACACAAATGCACACAAAACCAATGCTCATTGAAAAGAAGATCTCATACTGGGGTGCCTGGGTGGCTCAGTGGGTTAAAGCCTCTGCCTTCAGCTCAGGTCATGATCTCAGGGTCCTGGAATCGAGCCCCACATTGGGCTCTCTGCTCAGCAGGGAGGCTGCTTCCCTTCCTCTCTCTCTGCCTGCCTCTCTGCCTACTTGTGATCTCTGTCAAATGAATAAATCTTTAAAAAAATAAAAAAATAAAGAAAGGAAGATCTCATACAAAAATTAAAATTAGCATGGAAGGCCATCCACTATAAGGAGAACAGATATAGCAAAATGGGAATAATGCCCCAGAAGTCTGAGATAATGGAACTATATGATAGAGAATATATTAAAAAGTACATTTTAGATACTTGAAATGCCATTTACAGAGATAGAGGGTAGTATTGGGAAATTTTTTAAAAATTTATTTGAAAACAAAATTAACAGACCTATTAAAAAGGAAAAGCATTGCATTTCAAATTAAAAAGAAAAGAAGACACACACACACGTATGTTTACTCATTTTATGACAGAAGTGAAACTGAAATGTAGTAGGAAGTAGGGTCTCTTTTCAATAATTTAATTTTTCATCAATTAGATACCCATATGAGAAAAATGAATTTTGATTTATACTTCACATTATAAAAAAAAATTCCAGGTATATTGCAGCTCTAAATATAACAATAAAGTTTCTACATGAAAACATGGAAAATATTCATGGCAAAGATTTCTTAAGTAGAATAACTATAAAATATTAATTAAAGACATGCTGGACTGTGTTAGAAATTAAAATTCCTGCTTGCCTAAAAATGCCACTATGAAAGTGAAAAGGCAAGCCATAGAATGGGATAAGATATTTATAGTATGTATATCTGACAAAATATCAAAGGAACTACCACAGAATAATGATAAAGACATAAAGTCAATAGAGAAATGGGCAAAAGACTTAAAATAAGTATTTCAGAAAGAAAGCTTTCCAAAAGCCACTTAGCACTGAAAAAGATATTCAATATTATTAGTAATTAGAGAAATATAAATTAAAACATCAGTGGGGTGCCTGGGTGGCTTAGTTGGCTGAACAGCCGACTCTTGATTTTGGCTCAGGTCATAATCTCAGGGTCCTGGGATCAAGCCCCACATTGGGCTTCAAGCTCAGTGCGGAGTCTGCTTGAGGGTTTTCTCTCTCCTTCTCCTGCCTCTCCCCCCACTATAAATAAATAAATCCATCTTTAAAAGAAACAAATTAAAACATCAGTAAGATAACAATCCAACACCACCAAAATGAGTAAAATGAAAAAATAAAATAAGTGTTGGCAAAGATATCAAGCAATGGAACTCCCCTCTACTGCTATAAGAGCGTAAATTGGTAGAGAAATATTAAAGAGTAATATACATATATACGTACACATATTCTATGTGGTAGAATAATGGATCCCCAGAGATATTTGTGTCCTAATCTCCAGAACCTGTGTTAGGTTACGTGGCAAAGAGGAATTAAGTTCACAAATCACCTGGCCTTAACAGAGGGAGATTACTGGAATGTGCCCATTGTAATCATATGAGTCCTTAAAAGTGGAAGAAGGAGTGGGAAGAGAGAATGGATGAAACAAGAAGGATCCGTATTGAAGTTACTAGAGGAAGTCAGGTGCAAGCCAAGGAAAGCTGGTGGGTTCTAGAAGTTGGAAAAGGCAAGGAAATGGATTATCTCCTAGAATCTCCAGAAAGAAAGGCAGGCCCTCAAATCTCTTGCTCTTAGCCCAGTGAGATTCATGTGGGACTTCTGACCTACACACTGTACATTATTAAATTTTTATTGTCTTGGGCCACTTGTCTGTGGCAGTTTGTTACAACATCAAAATGAATCTATCCTGTGACCCAGTAATTCTACTCCCAGATAGGTACTCACAGGAATGCAGAGATGCATACACAAAAAAGACATGTACAAGAAGGTTCACATGGCTTTATTCATAATTACCTAAAATGAGAAACTACCCACATTTACATAAATGTCAAATGGATCGTGTGTAACATCTTAATACAATGGAATACTAAACCACAGTGAAAAATGAATGCTGCACACAATGGTGAGATGGTTCTCACAAACATAATGTTGAATAAAAGAAGCCAACAGAGCTCAAGTAGAAAATTCCATTTATATTAAGCTTAAGATTAGTATAACTAACCTATGGTATTATAATCAGAATTGTGGTTGCCTTGGCAGGTATCTGGATAACTGAAAAAGGGTGCAAAACAGGTCTACTGGTGCTAGCAACAGTCAATTTCTTGATCTGGGTGGTGGTCTCAGTGTTTGTTTTGTGGAATGAGTTGAAATCTGTGATTTATGTGTAGTTGTGTTTGTATTTTTTATTTCAATAACTAGTTTAACTTTTAAAAGGCAGTAGATCGCTTAAAAAGCAGATCGACACAATAAGGGTGAAAATTGAAAACTGAGAAGTAAATCTGAAGAAATTCTCCAGAATGCAACTAGAGGATAAAAAGATGGAAAATATAGAAAGGAGTGTAAGCATGAGAAAGATCAAATTTATCTATAATAGATGCTACATCAAGAGAGAGTAGAGAAAATAGAAGAGGAAATATTCAAAGAGATAATGCCGAAAATTGTCCAGGCCTAATAGAAGATAGGAGACTTCAGATTTAGAAAGCAGGGTTTAAAAAGATGAAAATAAATGCATCCCTTTATATATTGTAGTTAAGCCTAGAAATACCATTATCAACAACAGAGGATTGAAAGCAGTGGAATAATAAGCTCAAAGTTCTGAGGCAGAAGCAGAGCAGTCAGCCTATGTATTTTTTTTTTTTAACTCAGGTTAAAACTTAGTTTCCGTAAGGTAAAATTCTCTCTTTTTAGCATATGGTTCTGTGAGATTTGAGAAATGCATACAGTCATGCAAACTCTACTACAGTCAAGATACAGAATGTTTCCGTCACACACACACAAATTCCCTCATGCCTCATTGTGATCAACCCCTCCTTCCACCCAGTTCATGGCAACCGCTGATCTATTTTTTGTCTCTGTAATTTCCAGAACATCATATAAATGGAATCATACAGAATGTGGGCTTTTCAGAAAAACTAATTTCACTCAATATAATGCATTTGCAATTCATCTTTTTGTATGTATCTAGAGTCATTTTTTTTATTGCTGAGCAATATTCCATTGAATATATGTAATTCAGATTATTTATCTATTCACCAAGTAGAAAGGCATTTGGGTTGTTTTCAGTCAATAAAATTTATGGAAAAAAATTACTATAAATATATGCATACAAAGTTCTGTGTAAACATGTTTCCATTCATTTGGGTAAATAACCTAGGGATGGGATTGCTGGGTCATATATGACAAGTGTATATTCAACTATATGAGGAAACTAATGATTTTCCATATCATTCTGTGAGTATCTGTACCATTTTGCATTCCTACCAGCAACATATGAGAATTTTGTTTTCTCTATATCCTCACCAGCACTTTGTAGTACCCATTTTTTCTTCTAAAAATGTGTGTAGTGATATTTCATTGCCATTTTAATTTGTATCCTTGCATGTACTCATTTATCACTGGTATACTTCAAGGGTTAAGTATTCAAATCCTTGCCCATTTTAGTTCAGTTGTTGGTTTTGTCTTTTAATTGTTTTAACTATATTTTGAAGAACAAAAAGTTTTAATTTAAATGAAGCTCAATTTGTGAATTTTTTTAATATATGATGCTCTTGATGTCCTGTCTAAAAAATATTTGCCTAATCTTAGATTACAAAAATTTTTTCCTATGCTTTTTTTCTAGGGATTTTATAGTCTTAGGATTTGCCTTTAGGTCTATATCTATTTTAAATTCATTCATTGTTGTTCGTGGTATGAGATATGGGTGGAGGGCTTTTGTTTTTTATTTTATTTTTTCATGTGGATGCCCAGTTATTCCATCACAAATTGTTAAAAAGACCAACCTTCTCTACTGAATTACCTTTATGCATTTATCTATTGTCTATATATGTGTGGGTCTTTTTCTGGACACTATTCTGTACTATTAATTCAAATGTCTACTTTTTCACCAATACCACACTATCTTAAATACTATAGCTTGACATTAAGTCTTGAAATCAAGTGGTTTAAGTTTTCCATCTTTGTTCTTCTTTTTCTAATTGTTTTGACTATTCTAGTTTTTTTTCCCTTTACAAATAGATTTTAGATGCAATTTGTCAATTTCTACCAGAATGTTGGTTAAGATTATCTTAAATCTATATGTCAATTTGGGGAAGGATTTACATCTGTAGAATATTGTGTTTATCACTCTATAATTCCAAAGAATCTATTTTAAATCTTTAAAACTGTTTTTCAATATTTTTTAATTTTAGCATTTAGATCTTGCACAAATGTTATTAGGTATATACCTATTTACTTCATGACTTTTGGTGATATAAATTACACTGCTATTTAAAGATCTAATTTTTCATTAGTAGTATATAGAAAAACATTTGATTTTTTAATTCTTTATCCTGTAACATGTTACTCTGACAGATTTTTGGAGATTCTTTGAGATTTACTATATGGCAATCATGTTATCTGTGAATATAGACAATTTTATTTCTTCCACTTTAATATAAAATCTTTTGTTTCATGCCTCACATAAATATCCTCACTTTATTCTTGAGAAAACATTTAGTTGTTTAGTAATAAGGTATCTACAAAACTCTACAATTAACATCACACTTGTGACAAATGATAAATACTAACAGTACAATGATATTGTACTAAGCTATTTGGTTGAATCATATAATTATTTTTTTAAATATTTTATTTATTTATTTAGAGTGAGTGTGTGTGAGTGGAGGGAAGAGCAGAAGGAGACAGATTCCCAAGCTGACTCCCCGCTGAGTGTGGATCCTGACATGAAGCTTGATATCACAACTCTTGAGATCATGATCTGAGCCAAAATCAAGAGTTGGATGCTTAATTGACTAAGCCACCCAGGTACCCCTAAAATTAATTTTTTATAGCTTCCCAATGTAAAGAGTACAACTGGAATCCTTTTTCATAGATAAGGAAAATTAAACTCTTGTTTATTAAGTCATTTTTCCTAGCAAATGGAAAGCCCGGATCTCTAATCTGGGTCTGATTGCTTCCAAAGCTGTACTGTAGGGCCTGTCCTGCTTGCTTTCCTTTGTTTAAGGCTCTTCTCCCTAAGCTTTAGCATCTCATAGATCTAAGACCTTTCCAATCTCTCATTCCAGTTACCATAAGATATTTTATGACCTACCATAAGATATTTATGGCCCCACCTCATGGACAACCATTTTTACGTAATAATGATTAGAGATTAATGGGCAGTAATAGTATAATAACTTCCTTCCTACGCACATGATGTAGTTACAGGGATCTACCTTCAGAATCACGAAGCCTGAACCCAGAGTTAAAGATGGGAAGAGACTTCCTCAAAGTATATTTGAAAGAAGAACAGAGATTTCTAAGGATCCTTGAAATACAACATGCCTATTATTTTTTTCAAGATTTTATTTCAATAAATGGTTTTCTCCAAGCATATGAATAACTTATATTAGCATGGGTTGAATGGAAAAGCTTGGGTTTGTGACTCCGATAGACCCAGCTCTATAACCTACCATGTGAAATTAAGCAATCTGCTTATTAGTTTATTCATTCAATGACACTGTTTTGAATACCGATTACATGCCAAGCTCTATTCTTAGCATTGGGTTATATTACTAATTAAAATAGAGGGTCCTTCCCTCAGGAAGTTCATATTCTAGCATAGGAGATAGTCAATAAACAATACACATGAAAAATAAGTGATATATTGTACCAAAAAAAAAGATAAGTGCTTGGCAAAAAAAGGAAAAATAGAATAGGGCAAGGAGGAGTCAGGAGAATAGGTAGAGAAATGGAGGTAGATTGCTATATTAAATAACATGGTCAGTATAGGACTCATTGAATAGTCAGATAGGAATAAAGGCTTGTAAGAGGGGAGGGTGAGACAAGGGAGTATTTAGGGGAAGTTTGCTCTAGGCTTAGGGAAAGTCTGGAGCAAAGCAAGACAAAAGAGTGCCTGGTATATTCAATGAACAGGAAGGAAGTCAGTGGGGCTGGAGTAGAATACACAAAGTGGGGAATAATAAGGAAGGTCAAAGATGTAATCTGGGTGTGTGTCAGACTATGTGGAGTTTAAGACACTATAAAGACTTTGACTTTGAGTGAAATTGGAAGTCACTGGAGTATTGTGGCAGCAATGATAGAAACAACCCAATTAAGGGACTACTGCAATAAACAAAGAAAAATGTCATTATGGTTTAGAGAAGGGTCATGGAAGGGTGAGAATTATCCAGAATCTGAATGTATTTTGAAAATTAAACTGACAGGATTTCCTGAAAAATTAGAGTAGAGGTGAGAAAAGAGAAGGAGTCAGGGATGATTACAGTTTTGGGGCTGATAGACTGGAAGGATAAAGTTGCCATTCACTGAGATGGGGAAGACAACAAAGTTTTAGAGGGAAGACCAGGAATTCAGCTCTCTGGACATTGACCCTATTACAATAAAAGAAGAGATCTAAAGGAAAGTTTTTCAAACTGCCTTTTTTTTTTTTTTAAAGTCTCATTTCTTCCCCTCTTTTCAAAAGTTTGATCTAAATTAATTCCTGGGTCAACATGTCCTTGCTGATAGAGTGAGCTCTTGCTCCTTCTCAGCCAGGGAAGAATATAGGTTTTGGACAACAAACATAGGTACTAGAGCCCAGATCTGTGAGGCACAGGGTATATGGCCCAAGGCAAAGCCATTGAGATGCTCTGTGCCTTAATTCATCATTGTGAAATAGGAACCATACCTATGTCACCTGATAGTTGTGGGGGTTAGTTCTAAGTATTTAGTATCATCCTGCATACAATTACCAATGAATGGTAATGATTGCCATGTTATTATCATTATTATAATTGTTATAATTAAAAAGCAAAATAATGATTATGGTGGTGCAGTTTGCAGATAGGTCTGGTATAGGACATTTAGCTATGGGTATGTTTAAGGAGTTTGTCTCCAGTTGAAATAAATGACTAGAAATTGGGCCCATAAGATGTGATACCTCAGGACAGTTGGGGGAGAAAATCTGTGAAGGCTATAGATACTACAAAGGTCAAACCACAAGCATTACTGTTAGAGTTGTAATGGGACCTAGATACAGGCTGAGTTCTGAGACCAAATGAAGGAGTAAGCCCACCTCCAGAGAAAGTGGAAGAAAACACAAAATGTATTCAGTTACTTTAAGTGTAATTATGTCAGCTATGAAAATGCATTTACATGTTGTACTGTTGTATGTCAGAACTCTGATACCTCCTAGGCCACAAGAAATAAATAGAAACATTTTTCTAGAATTTTTCCTTCAACCCAGACAACATTCCAATGCAAACTAAGAAAAGAGATTAGGGTGTGAATTCGAAAAGCAGAACGTATTCACTACTGTCTGAATTCCAGGGTATCTGCTTGACCCTGAGAAGACTGACTCTGTCTTCCTCTTTTATTAAATGTCATTCTCACTTAAGTATTGCCCAATTTACCAGTACATATGGAGCATAATAAAAGATGCTAGTCATAAATATATTTTATCTTTATTTCATTTTATTTCAAAATGGCAAATAGTAGTCAGAGCAATAAATTAGAAATCAGGGCCAGAATGATATTTTCATGGAAAAGATCATTTAAAAAAATTATAACAGTAGCTGCAATTATATAGATGAAGAAACTGAGACTTACATGAAATTTTGAGGAATCAGGTTCATTGAGATATTTATAGACAATAATATATTTCCTTTTTAAGAGTATAGTGAAGTAAGTTTTAACAAATGGGTATAGTCCTATAACCAAACCATAACTAAAGACAGAACATTTCTATTACTGCAGCAAGTTCCTTTGTGTCTATTTATAGTCAATTATCTCCCTTCACCCCCAGTCCCTAGCACTCAGCGATATGGCTTCTGATCTGCTTTTTGCATTTTCAATATGTCATATGAATGTAATCATAAAGTATGTAAGTTTAGTCATAAATATATTTTATCTTTATTTCAGTCACATAATGGCATAGTGCTTTTGACATTCACCTATTTTTTGCCTGTTTTGATGGTTTATTTTTTTATTGCCGAATTGTGTTCTATTATATTAATGTACCATGAATTGGTTATCCATTTAGCAGTTGATGAGCATCTGAGTTGCTTCTATTCTTTATTATAAACAAAATTTCCATAAACCTTTGCATATGCATGTTTTGTGGACATAGGTTTTCCATTTTCTTGGATAAGTATTAGTAGGGTTTCTGGGTCACACAATAAGTGAATGCTTAACTTTCCTAGAAAGCACCAGACACTTTACCATTTTGTCTTCCCATAATTCATGTGTATGAGGCTTCCAGATGCCTTATATACTCAAGAGCACTTTTCAGTTTAAGCTCTTCTAACAGGTATCTAGTGATATCTCCTTATGATTTTAACTTTCATTTCCTCAGTAACTGGTGATATGTAGTTTCTTTTCACAAGTTTATTTGTCATATGTGTGTCTTCTCTGGTAAAGATTTTACCTCATTTTTATTTGGTTTCTTGTCTTACTGAATTTTGAGACCTCTTTATATATTCTGGGAATGAACCCATTATCAGATATGTGTCACTTACCTCTTTATGTATGTCACAATATCTTGCAAAGAACAGATGTTTTTAATTTTGATTCAGTTCAACTTATCAATTTTTTTTTCTTTTCTGGTCTGTGCTTTATGCATATTATTTAATAAATTTTTGCCTAATTCGAGAGCAAAAGGATTTTCTCCTATGTCTTGTCTTCTAGAAGTTTAACACTGACATTTAAATATAAGCCATTTCATGTTAATTTTGTATATGATGCAGGAAAAGGTCAAGGTTGTTTCCTTATTTAGCATATAAGTAGCCAATCATTCCAGCACCCATTGCTGAAAAGATGATCTTTTGTCTGTTGAATTACCTTACCACTTTGGTTGAAGATCAGAGAGCATATGTAAGAGTCTGTTTCTAAACTGCAGATTCTATTCCCTTGAATTCTGTCTCTCTTACAGCTAATACCACACTGTCTTGATTATTACAGCCTTATAGTAAGCCTCCAAATCAGGTTATCTGAAATCTCGAACTTTGTTCTTCATGTCCAAAATTACCTACTTTAGGTCTTTTAGTTCTTTCATTTTTCTATATAAATTTTTAGAATTAACCTGTAAATTTCTACAAGAAAAAAATTCACACCAGGATTTTGATTGGGATTACACCGAATGTATAAATCAATTTGAGGAGAATTGACAGCTTAACAATATTGAATTTTCTAATCCATGAGTACAGGTATATAGCTATCCATTTATAAGGTCCTCTTGATTTCTCTAATCAACCTTTTTGTCATTTTCAGCTTTTAAATCTTATACATAGTTTTGCCTCTAAGTATTTGTTGTTTTTTTTTTTTTTTAAGATTTTATTTATTTATTTGTCAGAGAGAGAGAGAGAGAGAGAGCGAGCACAGGCAGACATAGTAGCATGCAGAGGCAGGGGGAGAAGCAGACTCCCTGCAGAGCAAGGAGCCCGATGTGGGACTCATGATGTGTAATCATGACCTGAGCCAAAGGCAGCGGCTTAACCCACTGAGCCACCCAGGCATCCCGTATTTCATGTTTTTTTTAATGCTATTTTTTGTTTTTATTTATTTATTTTAAATTTTATTATTTCTTATTGTTATTTTAGTCACCATACTTTTTAATGCTGTTGTAAATGGTACTATTTTTGTAATTTCAATTTCCAGTTATTCATTGCTAGTATCTGAGAAAACAATTGATTTTCATATATTGACCTTATATCATACAACCTTACTGAATTCACTTATAAGTAGATTCTTTAAGATTTCTTATGTAGACAATCACATTGTAAATCCAAACTTATGTCTTCCTTTAAAATCTGCATGCCTTTTTACTTTTTCTAATATTACAACATCAGTTGGGACCTCCAGCATAGTGTTGGAAGTGAGTGATGAATCAGACATCCTTTCCTTGCTCCTGATCTTAAGAAGAAAGCCTTTGTTTTTTCATCTTAGCTAACTGTAGAGTTTTTGTAGATATATTCTGAGAATTTCTACCATGAATAGATGTGAAATTTTGTTAACTTTTTTCTTCATCTCTCTAGATGATCATATGCTTTTCTTTTTTTATAGTCCATTCATGTTTTACACTCTGCTTTTATTTGTTACACACTTTTTTACACTCAGTTAAACAACTCTGATTAATTTTCAAGAATTGAACCAATTTTTCATACTTATGCCAAACTTTAGTTGGTCATGAGGTATTATCTTTTTTATTACTTAATTCCATTTTCTAATATTTTGTTAAAGATTTTTGATATTTATGAGAGATATTGGTATATTTTTTTTATAATATCTTCTTTTGGTGGGCAGCAAAGTTTTTTTTAATTATGTCCAATTATGTCTTTTTCTGTTTTTGATATCATGATAATTCTTACCTCATAATGAGTTGGAAACTCTTCTTTTTTTTTCTATTTTCTTGAACAGTTTATGTGAAGTAGGTTATATTTGCCAGTGAAAATATCTAACCTGGATTGTCTTTGTGGTAAGGTTTTTAAACCATGAATTCAAATTCTAATAGATGTAGGGCTAATCAGGTTATTTCTTCTTGAATAAGCTTTTGTAGTTTGTGTTCTTCAAGGAATTTGTCCATTCCATCTAAATTATCAAATGTTTGGCATCAAGCTTTTCATAATATTCTATTATTCTTCCTTTAATGTTCGTTGGCTTTATAGAGATGTCTCCTGTAATTCCTGGTATTGATCACTTACGTCTTCTTTCTTTTTCATGATTATTATTTTTAGAGATTTTCCACTTTATCCCTTCAAAGAAAAAAAAATGATTTCATTGGTTTTCTCCATTGCATTCCTGTTTCAATTTTAGTCATTTCTGTTCTCCATTATTTCCTTCCTCCTGTTTACTTTGGGTTTGACACACTCTTCTTTAGCTAGTTTATTAAAGTAGAAACTTAGGTTATTGATTTCCATCCTTCTTTCTTATCTAATAAAAGCATTTAATGCCAAAATGTTCCCTTTAAACACTACTTTAGCTTCATTCCACAAATGTTCACATGTGGTGTTTTCATTTTCATTGAATTAAAAATATTTTCTAAATTCCCTTGTGATTTCTTCTTTCACCATAGTTTATTTAGAAGAGTGATGTTTAATTTTCAACATTTTAAGTGATTTTCCATGTATCTTTGTGTCTTTGATTTCTAACTTAATTCCGTTGTGGTCAGAGAATATTTTTATACAATTTGAATCCTTTTAAAATTATTGTAACTTACTTTATGACCCGGACTATTGTTTATCTTAGTGAATATGCTAAGTGGATTTGAAAATAATGTGTATTCTGCTATTGTTGGGTGGAGAGTTGTCTAATGTCAATTAGTCTTATTTGGTTACTATTTTTTTTTTTTTTCAGTTTCTTCTATCTTTAATGATTTCTTGTCTACTTGTAGCAATTACTGAGATAAGAATGTTGATACCCACAACATAATTGTGGAATGGTCTATTCTTTTTTATTTTTATTTTTTTTTTAGCTCTACTGCATTTTGTTTTCATTTATTTTGAAGCTGTGTTGTTCAGTACATCCACATTTAGGATTGTTATGTTCTCTTGGTGAATTGACACCTTTATCATTATGAAACATATTCTCTTTATCGAGGGAAATAATGCTTCTTTTATTTGTTTCTTCTTTTAAAGTTTTATGTAAATTCAATAATTAACATCTAGTGTAGTACTCGTTTCAGAGATAGAGTTTAGTGATACATCAGTTGCATTATAACACCCAGTGTTCATTACATCGCATGCCCTCCTATTGCCCGTCTCCCAGCTACCTCATCCCCCCTACGTACTTCCCCTCCAGCAACCCTCAGTTTGCCTATAGTTAGGAGTCTCTTATGGTTTGTCTCCCTCTCTGACTTTGTCTTATTTTTTTTTCCCTCCTTTCCCCTATGATCATCTGTTTTGTTTCTTAAATTCTACATCTAAGTAAAATCATATGAAAATTATTTTTCTCTGTTAATTAGAAATAATGCTTATTTTAAATTCTGCTTTCTCTAATAATAATAATATAGCCACTCTAGTTTTTTTTTTTTTTGAGTAGTGTTTTCATGCTGCATTCTTTTCCATCCTTTTATTATTACACTCTCTGTGTCTTTATACTTAAAGAAGATTTATTGTAGATATCATTCAGTTGGGTCTTGCTTTGCTTCATCCAATCCCACAAGTCTCTGGCTTTGCTTATATTATTTATTTATTTGTTAAGATTTTTAATTATTTGAGGTGCCTGGGTGACTCAGAGGGTCAAGCCTCTGCCTTCAGCTCAGGTCGTGGTCCCAGGGTCCTGGGATCGAGTCCGGCATTGGGCTTTCTGCTCAGAAGGGATCCTGCTCTGCTTCCCTTCGCTCTCTGCCTGCCTCTTTGCCTACTTGTGATCTCTCTCTGTATGTTAAATAAATAAAAATCTTTAAAAAAGTATTTTTAATTACTCATTTGAGACAGAGAGATAGACAGAGATCACAGGTGGAGAAGAAAGGGAGAAGCAGGCTCCCCACTGAGCAGGGAGCCCGATGCAGGACTTGATCCCAGGACTCTGAGATTATGACCCGAGCTGAAGGCAGACATTTAATAAACTAAGCCACCCAGGTGCCCCAAATCTCTGGCTTTAAATTGGATTGTTTAAACCATTTATATCTAACGTTATTATGGCCATACGGGTTTGAGTCTACCACCTTGCTATTTGTTTAATATTGTTCTATATGCTCTTTCTTGCCTTTTTTCCTATTTTCTTATTTTAGTGAGAAATTTTTATCACTTCATTTTATTTCTTCTACTGGCATTTAGTTATATGTCTTTTTTTATGATTTCTTTAAAATATTGTTTATAACACATATTTTAAATTTTCATAGTTTATCTTCTACTCTCTAATAATATTATACCACTTTTCCTATACTATAATAACCTTACACAGTATACTCCCATTACCTTCTCCTTTCCTTTGTGCTATTATTTTCATATCCTCTACTTTTGCATATATTATAAACTCAGGGGTAAACTGTTGTCATTTTACTTTAAACAATTAACTTTTTAGCAGCTTTATTGAGGTATAATTTAAATCCACTTGCCAGGAGCCAGCCCCATCCCCACCCCCCCGCAGTCTATCTTCCCCATTGCTTTGGATTCACTTCTCCACCCGTCCTACCTTTCAGAAAGTGGTGGATTTTCTGTTTCTAGAATTGCTGATCTTCTTCTCTTTGATCTCCTGTTGGATTTGCCAGTGTTCAGAACGGTTTGATAGAATATCTAGCTGATCTCTTGCTACCTGATGTCATCTCAGCCTGCTACTTCTCCGCCATCTTGACTCCTCCTAAATACAGCAAACATTTTTAAGTCCAGTTGACTTTTGAGTTTGGGTAAGTATATAGTTGAGTAACTATCATCACCACAATCCACTCTTGAACAATTCCAAAAATTTCCTTTATACCTGTTAGCAGTTAATTTCTACTGCCCATCCTACCCTACACCCAGCTCCAGGAAACCACTAATTTGCTTTCTGTATCTATAACTTTCCTTTTCTTTATATCTGATGTAAATGGACTCATAGAAAATGTAGTCTTATATTTGCATCTGGATTATTGCCATTAGCACTATGATTTTGATCTGTATCCACGTTGTTGCATGTATCAGGAGTTTGTTCTTTTTAATGAGTGAGTAATACTCCATTGTGTGGATATATCATTTTTAATTTTGTTTGTTTTATCTGGTCATCAGTTGATGGACATATGGATAGTTTCTAATTTTGAGCTATTATGAATAATATTGCTATACAAGATTTTGTGTAGACATATATTTCCCTTTTTTGTTTGGTAGGCATTTAGGAGTAAAATTATTGGGTCATATGATAAGTATATGTTTAACTTTTAAGAAACTGCTAAGCTGTTATCCAAAGTGTTTGTACCATTTTTATTCCTATTAGCACTGAATGAGTGCTCAAGTTTCTATTTATCCTCTTCAACACTTAGTAATTTCAGTCTTTTCAGTGCTAGCCTTTTTAATGGCTGTGTAGTGGTCTCTCATTGTGATTTTAATTTGCATTTCCCTTATGACTGATTTTTTTTTAAAGATTTTATTTATTTGACAGACATAGATCACAAGTAGTCAGAGAGGCAGTCAGAGAGAGAGGGGAGGCAGGCTCCCTGCTGAGCAGAGAGCCCGATGCGGGGCTTGATCCCAGGACCCTGGGATCATGATCTGAGCCAAAGGCAGAGGCTTTAACCTACTGAGCCACCCAGGCGCCCACCCACCCATGACTGATTTTGAGCATTCTTCCATGTGTCTACTTGTTATCTGTATCCCTTCATCTACCTCCTTGGATGAAGTGCCTCTTTAAGTCTTGGCTTTATTTTTAATTTGGCTACTTGTCTTTTAATTATGGAGCTATATTAGTTTTTGTTTTATTTTGTTTTTAATGAATTCTGGGTACAAGATTTTGGTGAATTTTACCTGCTGCCAATACCATCCAGTGCCTTTACATGTTAGATACTAATTTTATATCTTTAGAAGTTCCATTTGCTTCTTTTTATATCTTCTTTTATTTTTGCTTCCTAAATATTTAGGAAGTTATGTTTAAAATAGCTGTTTTAGGGCACCTGGGGGGTTCAGTGGGTTAAAGTCTCTGCCTTTGGCTCAGGTCATGATCCCAGAGTCCTGGGATCAAGCCCCGCATCTGGCTCTCTGCTCAGCAGGGAGCCTGCTTCTCTATCTCTTCTGCCTGCCTCTCTGCCTACTTGTGATCTTTGTTTGTCAAATAAATAAATAATCTTAAAAATAAATAAATAAGGGGTGCCTGGGTGGCTCAGTGGGTTAATCCTCTGCCTTCAGCTCAGGTCATGAATTCAGGGTCCTGGGATCGAGCCCCACATCGGGCTCTCTGCTCAGCAGGGGGCCTGCTTCCTCCTCTCTGCCTCCTCTCTGCCTGTGTCTCTGCCTACTTGTGATCTCTGTCTGTCAAATAAATAAATAAAATCTTTAAAAAAAATTGGGTTCATTTAAAAAATAAATAGATAAATAAATAAAATAGCTGTTTTAATATCCTTGTCTATTAATTATTATCACCTCTACCATTTCTGTGTCTGTTTATATTGTTTTTTTTTTCCTTTTTTTGTAAATCATATTTTTCAGGCTTCTTTGTGTTCCAGGTGATTTTTGATTGGATGGTCGTCATTGTGAAATTGTGTTGGTTGCTCTATTATTTATTTAAAAAGCATGGAATAGCCAAACTGTAGAAAGAGCCGAGATGCCCTTCAACAGATAAATGGATAAAGAAGATGTGGTCTATATATGTAATGGAATATTACTCAGCCATCAGAAAGGATGAATACCCAACTTTTGCATCAACATGGGTGGGACTGGAGGAGATTATGCTGAGTGAAATAAGTCAAGCAGAAAAAGTCAATTACCATATGTTTCACTTACTTGTGGAACATAGGCAATAGCATGGAGGACATTAGAAGAAGGACGGAAAAATGAAGGAGGGTGGAATCAGAGGGGGAGATGAGCCATGAGAGACTGTGGACCCTGAGAAACAAACTGAGAGTTTTAGAGGGGAGTGGGTAGGGGGATGTGTTGGCCCATGATGGGTATTAAGGAGGGCATGTATTGCATGGAGCACTGGGTGTTATACGTAAACAATTAATCTTGGAACACTACATCAAAAACTAACTAGTCCTATATGGTAACTAATATAACTTAATAAAAAACAATAATAAATAAATAAATAATAAAAGCATGGACTTTGTTCTTCTCACAGTTAAGTTACATAGAATCAGTTGGAGACAATCAGTTGGAGACATTTGGGCCCCAAATGTCTTCAGCTCCACTGCAGAGGTAATATTATTCTGAGGTTTCTACTCAATGCATTATATTATGAGGGTCTTTCAGTGTGGCTGGTGGAAACACTATCTGTTCCTAGTCTTATGTGAACTGTGAGAATAATTCAGCCTATTCCTGTCAGAGAGTTCTCTCTTCAGCCTCATGTATTTTTCTCTAATAAATACTTCACCAAAGACTCAAGGAAATCTCTCAGTAGATCCTAGATTTCTCTTCTGTTCAGCTCCTACCTCTTGGTTACAACTCTAGTTGTAGTGTTACAACTCTACACAAAGTTGTCTTTCCAGTCTCTGTCTCTTCAACTTCAACTTAGAATGCTGAGTTCTCATCCCTATACTGCAATCTGGAAATTATCTATAGGAAATAAGGTGTAATTGTACAGTTCACCTCACTTGTTTCTCATTTTAGGGAGGGGTCATATACTTCCTATCTTCTGATGTTTGAAAATCATCTTTTTTATATATTGTGTCCTATTTTCTATAGGCTTAAGGTGGAAAGGTAAATCTAGTTTCAGTTATTCCATCATAGATAGAAGCAGAAGTCTCCATAGGAAGTTTTAGATCACAAGAATTACATGATCTGATGTATATTTTAACAATGTGGGGCTGCTGAGTTAAAGGTTGGCTATAGAAGGTAGGGAGTGATGGAGGCAAGGAGTTAGGAGATGATTGCCAGAATCCAGGCCAGAGGTGACCATCATTTTTTGTAAAGGTAGACATGAAACAAAAGGATTGAATTCTGGACTTGAAGAAAAAATAAATGCGATTTGCTGATTATTTAGTTGTGTATGAAAAGAAGGTAGAAATGAAGGATGACTCTAAGACTTTTTACTTAACTAGAAAATGGGGGAGTCATTGGAAACAACAGTTTCAGCTTTGGGGAGAAATTCTGAAAGGGGTGGTGGATTGAAGAAAGAATAGAAGAGTTAGACACAGTGAGGATAGACAGCTCTCTCAAGAAGGTCAATCAATTACATTCCATCTGTCAAGAGACCCACAATCTAGTTGGGCAAGCGGAATATTCATAAGTAGATAATTACATCAGTGTAGGAGTGCAGAATAGAAGTTTATAACCACAAATCAAATTAAGAAGTCTCTAATATAGGAGGGAAGCATAAAATACTTCACAGAGGTGGAGATGCTTTAGCTGCATGGCAAAGGACCAGGACAATTTCACCAGAGGAGGTGGGCAATGACATTGCAGAAAGTGTAAGAGAACGGGATAACTTGACAGATGGTAGACAACTCAACACTTTCAGGAAATTCTAATTCTCTATGGCTCAGCCTAAAGTGGGAAGAAGGATTTGTGAAAAAGTGAAGCAAGAGATAAAGGCAGAGACAAAGACCTTTCTTTACCATGTACATAGTTTAGACTACACTGTAAGTAATGGAAATACTTCTAAGGCTCTGAAATATGACTGGAGGAGTTGAGCAGGGAAGCTAGGTATGAGCCTGGGTAAGAGGCCATTATGGGCAGAACAAATCCAAGGAGATGGAACATTTGGGGTATGAAATCACAACATTTAAAGCTGAGGAGTCAAGAGATCTGGGTGAGCTGATGGATGGGGTAAATTAAAAGGAATAAAAGGGGAAAGTTAAAGATGATGTTTAGGTTTTTTTCTTGGCCAACTGGGTAGATGGTGATGCCATTAGCTAAAGTTGGGAAATAAAATATTTTACAGAAAAGCACACTCCTTACCCAAGATTAGATAATCCCTCAATGAGCTGGTGGCTCCAAGAGTGGGTTAGAAGATCCTTAACCTCCTACTCCAGTGGTCTTCATCAACTCCATCCCTTATACCCCAGCCACATTAAAAACTTAAAAGCTATGGGAAAAAAATATGTTGCTATTTATGCAAGATACCTTTAACTCAAATCCCCTAATTAATGTTCATTTACTAGCCCCTTTATCTACAAATATCCCTGGAATTGCAACTGATTCTGTGTCCAGGCAGATTAGTACAAAAATTTAGGTCTCTCTTCATATATACAAATAATAGGGGTAATACCACCTACTGTAGTACTTCACATAGCCCAGGATCAGTACAACATGAAGAAGAAATAATTCTGGCCTTCCCAGAAAAAGTGTCCCTCATATCCTAGGATCCATACAGTGCCCTTTTTTATGTTCCTCAACTAGTGAACTCACAGCATAGGGCCTTTGGATGTTTGTCTCTTGGAATAGTGACCTATCTATAGATAGATAGATATATCATATTCTTCAGGTCTTTTGCATCTCCTTCCATGGCCATTTTTGAGACATTTCCAGCCTCAGTTAGTCTTTATCATATCACCTTGTTGATTCCCTTCTCAACACTTTATAATTTCTAATTATATATTATTATTAATTGATTTTTTTTAAATTAATTGGTTGTTTTACATCTATTGCCCACATAAGACTCTATAAGAGTAACAATTATGATTTACCATGTCTTCACTAGAACATATATGATGTGACCTTTACCCAAAAGTATACAGTAAATATATGTTGAATCAATAAATAAGAAATAAATAAGTCAGACAATTAGGGTTACTATTTAAAAACATTTCATTAATTAACCAATAGGAGGAGGTATTATTTTGGGAAGGGAGAAATTTCCTGTTGTTTCTGAAATCATACCACATAGATAATGGCTTTTCCTAAGATTCATCCTGTGTGATTTGGGGAAGACATAATTTCAAAATTGCATTGTTATCCCTTGCTTTCGCAGAGCAAAAATGAACTTTGGGGACTTTATCAAGAGAAAATCTTCTTCACAGCAAAGGAAACAGTTAACAAAACAAAAAGGCAACCCACAGAATGGGAGAAGATATTGCAAATGACATTACAGATAAAGGGCTGGTATCCAAGATCTATAAAGAACTTCTTAAACTCAACACCCCCCAAAAAACAAATAATCAAGCCAAAAAATGGGCAGAAAACATGAACAGACACTTTTCCAAAGAAGATATATGAATGGCTAACAGACACATGAAAAAAATGTTCAACATCATTAGCCATCAGGGAAATTCAAATCAAAACCACTTTGAGATACCACCTTACACCAGTTAGAATGGCAAAAATTAACAAGGCAGGAAACAACAAATGTTGGAGAGGATGTGAAGAAACCCTCTTACACTGTTGATGGGAATGCAAGTTGGTATAGCCACTTTGGAAAACAGTATGGAGTTTCCTTAGGAAGTTAAAAATAAAGCTAACTTATGACCCATCAATTGTACTACTGGGTGTTTACCTTAAAGATACAGATAGAGTGAAAATAAGGGGCACCCCAATGTTCATAGCAGCAA
Organism: Mustela nigripes; assembly: GCF_022355385.1. Classification (NCBI taxonomy): domain Eukaryota; kingdom Metazoa; phylum Chordata; class Mammalia; order Carnivora; family Mustelidae; genus Mustela; species Mustela nigripes. The sequence continues at coordinate 58,460,227 of NC_081568.1, read as the reverse complement.
TGTCCACAATAGTCAAACTGTGGAAGGAGCTGAGTGCATTCAACAGAAGAATGGATAAAGAAGATGTGGTCCAGGGTGCCTGGGTGGCTCAGTGGGTTAAGCCTCTGCCTTTGGCTCAGGTCATAATCTCAGGGTCCTGGGATCGAGTCCCACATCAGGCTCTCTGCTCAGAAGGGAGCCTGCTTCCCCCTCTCTCTCTCTGACTGCCTCTCTGTCTACTTGTGAACTCTCTCTGTAAAATAAATAAATAAAATCTTAAAAAAAAAAAAAAAGATGTGGTCCATATATGCAATGGAATATTACTCAGCCATCAGAAAGGATGAATACCCAACTTTTGCATCAACATGGATGGGACTGGAGGAGATTATGCTGAGTGAAATAAGTCAAGCAGAAAAAGTCAATTAGCATATGTTTCACTTACTTGTGGAACATAAGCAATAGCATGGAGGACATTAGGAGAAGGAAGGGGAAAATGAAGGAGGGGAAATCAGATGGGGAGATGAACCATGAGAGACTCTTGACTCTGGGAAACAAACTGAGGGTTTCAGAGGGGAGGGGGTGTGGGGATGGGTTAACCTGGTGATGGGTATTAAGGAGGGCATGTATTGTAATGAGCACCGGGTGTTATATGCAAACAATGAATCATGGAATGCTACATCAAAAACTAATGAAGTACTGTGTGGTAACTAACATAACATTAAAAAAAAAAGATTGTATTGGTACATCAGCCTATAATAATAATAATGAACAACTCCAAATCTTAGCGGGGGTGTTAGGTTATTCTCCTATTACAGACTGTATGGTCATTGCCTTCTATGTAGTGATTCAAGGATTCCAGTGTCTTCCTTTCTGTGGCTCCACCATCCTCTCGGGCGGGACACTGTGATTCTTCACTGGATCCCCTCTGTTTGTGTAGCCAACAGGCAGAGAGAAGACCTGCCTGGTTACATAAGAGGTTTCACAGATCAAGTCTGGACGTGGTGTGCATCACTTCTACACAAACTTTATTGGTCAGAATGAAGCATATGACCCCACCCTAAATGCTGGGAAGGCTGGGAGGGAGGCTGGTAAATATAGTCTTCTTGTATTCCCAAAAAGAAGAAACTGGATCTGTGAGCATCAAGCTAGCCTCTGCCACAAGAGGGGACTTCATTTGGTTGTTATTAAGATTAGAGAGTTAATATATGTAAAATACTCAAAACAGGCCCAGCATATTGGGGGCATCCATGATGTCAGGTTAAGTTGCAAGAGGAGTTTCTCTGATTTCGCACTAATCACTGCTTGCTAAACAAGGGTGGCATTCTAAAGTTTCTGTCAAGCCCAACAGCTGGCTGGAGAGTTTTTTGAGCCCCAGTGCCCAAGGAAGCCAGCCAAGACTGCAGATGCCACCGCCAAGTCCGTGTGGCACATCCTCATGCTTTGTTTAATTTGGTTCCCTGGGTGGGATGAATTTTATGAGCAGGTGTTCTGGTTAATTAGGTGATTAATACTCTTCAAATTGGAGAGCCATTTCCCTAGTGACAGTTCTTGCTTTGCTCAAATGTGAGACAAAGCTTCATTGCATAGTTTGTACAGACCCATGATTGTACTCACCTGTCTGCCAGGCCTCTCAGGTCCGCCCTCTGGTGCTGAGGACCAAGAGCCTGACCCCACATCTGGCTGAATCACCACCATCTTGATGTACTAGTTTAGAGAAAAAAGAGCTCTTCACTTCATCTGGCCTCCTTTCAGACAGGGCAAAACTGATCTGGGATATATTTCTGGTTCCTTTCTGGGGATTCCAATCTGTATCATCTCTCCTAGAGCCCAGATGGCCAACCCATGTCCAAAAGCAAATCAAGTATCAGAGCTTTTTCTCGAATTTGCTCTCAAACCAATGGAATCTGTCCTAAACTCTCTTATGTTCCACATTCCCAAAGCCCTTTCCTTACACTCATATACCATTCTTTTCCTGCCTGTTCATAGCCATAGGTTCATAGCGTTTGCTTCCCTCAAGAGGAAGACCCTTTTCCTCACATTGAGCTCATCAAATCTGTGTATTCTCCAAAAACTGACTGGCATTCCTCAGCACTTCCAATCTAGTTTGAAGTGATTTTTTTTTCCTTTTTAGAATTTTTGTTGCACTTACTATCTGACTCACATTAATTAGCATTTAATTATATACCATATCTTTTATCTTCTTTCATATATCTTAAACTTCTCTTCCTAATTGGATTGTTGGCAGTTGTGAGCTGTGTCTTCTTCTGGGCGTAAAGTTCCCAATAAATGGCTATTCTATTGCTAAATTAAGCTAGATTCCACTTACACTTCTAGAAAATGGGTCAAATCCATTTTATTATACCAGCTGGGCCATACAACTGAAAATACGTCTACTCATTCTAGTTTCTCACATGTTCCAACTTTACAGTCACAGAGGAACTGAATCTCTTTCTCCAGTTCCAGTTGGAAAAATTTCAGGGAAGACTCTGATTGGCTTTATGTCAGTGCTCACCCCTAGAAAATCACTATTATGAGAGAGAGGCAAGATCATATAACAAGAAAGTTCTAAATTATAATCACATAGTTGGAGTGAAAGATGAAGAATTGTCCATTACAGGCGGCTCTGGATTTTGGAAGGTTCTATTGCTTTATCTTGTTCTCCAGGATAGGTTATATATTTTAAAGTTATGTATTCAGTCATCAAACATTTATCTATTCAGAGTAGATCTTGCCCCCTTGGGAAGCTCAATAGTGTAACTGGCAGTAAAACTTTAATATTCTTTTTTTCTCAACAGAGAGAAAAGAAGCCTTTGCATGGAAAAATAATGACCTTCCAGGTCCAGCTGATGGTACCTTTACTCAATCCTGCTCCCCCAGAAATGCCCTAAAATTCACATATGTGAATTTTTCCCTCCCCTGGGAAGATTTAGTAGGAATCACAGTCTTAATCTCAAATTGGAGTTTTCGTCATCTTTCCCTTCCCTCCCCGTTCACATATTCCTCAGAGATCTACTAGGATGGCTCCGTGAGGGAGTGTGTCAGTTCCAGGGCCCCTGGTAAGAAGCAGACAACACAACCCAAAGGAGTAATCTGAAGAAGGTAAAGTAGAGGGACTATTTAGAAAAGTGAGATAGGGTTAAGGAATCAAGAGATGGGACTGCCCAAGGTTTAGCAGTAACAGAAAGCTACTCCTACTCCCTAAAGAGATAAGGGGATGCGAAGGGCAGCTGGAGGACATGAACTCTGACCTTCAGTAAAGGAAGGTAGCCACTGCCACACTGCTATCCTTATAGAGGAAGCACTGACTTTCCTCCAGATTTCTGGGCTAGTTCCCCACATGGGCAGACCCAAGGGAGCACAGGTGATACAGTCCATATAGTGGGCAGAGCAGTCTGGACAGTTCACTGGGGAACAACCAGCACAAATGGTAAGTTTCAGTGGGAGGGAAGCAAACATATCAGAATGTGGGGTGGGGCGGAGAATGTATATAGTTATCAAAAAACAAAAAACAAAAAACAAAAGCCCACTCAGAGTTTCTAGAAGAGTATAGTTTCCTCCTCCTCCCACAGAAGATCAAGTAACACTGATTGAAATGACTAAAACTGCAGCAAGAGGGTGTCAAATAAGCTAGGTGATTGGAGAGATGATTCATTTGCATACTTGTGAATTAGTCATTCACCAATCATCAGAGATGAATTTGTACCTCTAGGCATCAAGCATGCAAAAATGAATTAGATACTTCTGTATGTTTGAAAATTTTTAAAATAAATGTTGGAATTAATAGATTCTATACATTCCCTGACTTTGAAAATCTAATAGACTGGATCTGCAAGATTTCCTGGAGAAATGAAAGGCTCCACTAACTCTGGGCTAGCCAGACGGGAAAGAGCCAGGAAGAATGTTCAGGAGGGATGTTACGCGGAGTGGGTGTGGGAGAGCAGGAGGAGTTGAGGTACAGACGTAGAAATCTACTTCAAAGTTCAGGTTTGCATTGCAATGTGTGCATTTTAGAAAAAAATCCCTTGATCATCCGGACCAAGGATGAATTGTTGGAACAACAACAACAAAAAAGTAAGAAAGAGAAATGAGTTGGGGGCTGGTGTGACCAATGGCCATGCCTGAAACAAGGATCTGAACAATAGAGCTGGACGCCCAACGATGAAGAGGGAACAGATGCAAGTGATACTCCTGAGGAATAATTAACAGGACTCGGGAACTGAATGGCTGTGGTATGAAACAGAGGGAAGATGCTTTGGTGCTGTTTGGCCTTCTCGTCATCCCCTTACTTTTTCAGCCTACAGCTCCCCAGTTTTCCTTTGAGAACACTGCTCCTGCCTGCCTCGCTGAGTATAACTTTCACGGAACTGTTATCCACAGATTCTGGCCTTCTGTGGTTAACAGGGTGGTTACATAACCTAAGCCAGGCCAGTCTTTGTGTCTTGGGAATTTGGAAGTTTGGGATTTTGGAAGTTTGGGCTTGATCCTAGATCCTGCTTGGTTTGTGTCTTTTTAAAAACTTCCTTCTTTAGTTTCTTCCTCCTTAAATTTGTATGCTACCCAAAGGCGTTCATAAAAATTATTTCTTTTTAACTTCAATTAGCTAGTTTCTATTGCTGAAACCAGAAAACCTCAACTGATTATAGTAGCCATGTAAATAATGGTGCCTTCCACTGAGAGACAGAAAACAGGTGGAGGAGAAAGTTTGAGGTGAGTTTCTTTGGGGAATGGGTGGGCAGTTTGCTTTCGAGAAGCCTCGAGAGAACTAAAGGAAAAAAATCCAAAAGTTGGCCCTGGAGGCTTATGCGAAACTCTGAAAATGACACCATAAGGTGTAAATGCCATCTCTGGTACTTAGACATAATAAGTCCTACCCAACAAACTCGCCTCCTAAGGACTTACTCATACTTCTCTGGGAAGAGTAATGCTTCAGAAGCCATAAGGGAGAGTGGGTAGAGCCTAATTCTAAGCACTGGGAGCCCTGGGTCCTGGCTCTGGCTCTTTCATTAATTAGCTGGATAACCGTGTACCAGTGACCCTCCCTCTCTGAGCCTCAGTTTCCACATTATTGAATACAGAGGCTGAATTATATTGGGTGTTCTCCAAAAATTTCAAAAGAATTTTAAGTTTATATGTAAAAGGGTCAGCTATACCAGGGAAACTGGGTTCAACAAACCTTAAACCAGTTTCCTTACGGCAGGACTTCTCAGAATCTTAAATATGCTCATTGGTGATGCCAATCTCCAAGAGTGGTGAAAGCGAGCATTTCTCACCCTATTTTTGCCCAAGAACCCCTCCTTCCCCCCTTTCTTGAAGAAACACGTAGAACTAGTAGTCGTCAGAACACACTTGCAGAAATGCTGGATCAGGTGGCTTTCAAGGTGGTTCCAGCGCTGCTCCCTAATTTTGTATGGCCCATGCCCTCTTCACCGCCTGTTTCTTTGGGATGATTGACTCTCAGGCTCTGTTCTGAAGTGTTCTCCCAAAGAAAAGCAAGCACACTTGAATGCCTATGAAGTCACTTAAAGATCTAGTCAGGCTCATGAAATTTCCCATCAGCTTAAATGGAAAACAAAGTCCCTGCCCTCCACCCCACCCTCACACTGTGCTCAGAGCACAGACCCAGGCCCAGCCTAAAAGGATTGCAAAACATGCTCTAGCGTGCATTTGGGAAAACAAAGAAAACTCCACTCTTTTCTGCTCCAGACAGTCTGAGACGCTTTTGTGCCCTTGGTTCTTTGCCCAGTTCTCTCATCTGCCTCAGTCCTGGTACTAAATTGGTTCAAGGTTTGGAGGAAAGTTTCAGAGGAAAGGATGTTTAGAGTTCTTAGAAGCTGAAGTCACTCTATGGACCAGGGCTTAGACTCTCTATGGTCACCAGAGGGCGCTGAGAACAGCATCGGTACAGAAAGCTGCTCCCAAGAAAAACAGCAGTAAATTACGCCTAATGTGTTTATGAATGATGGAGGGGCTGAAGTGTGTGTGACTGTGTATGTACGTGTACACGTACGTGCAGTCGGGTGCCTGGAGCTATGATTTTGAAAATATGTTAAATAGTATAAAATAAAATCTACACCTCTACTATAAATTCACAGGATACGGTCAAGTCGTTGAAAATTTCCTTCAAGGAAAATGAGGCAGAAGGAATTAGAATAGTATTTATATGAAAGAAAAGGAAAGAGCTCTCAGTAGCGTAATTATTATTGTGGTATGTGTGATTGTGCATAGTGTGAGGCGATGCATGTACACATGTGGGTATGTGAGTGTGAGGGTGTATAACGGTGTGTGTGTGAGCCTCAGTATAAGCATGTGTGTGCATGCAAGTGTGTGTGTGGCGGGGGGGGGGTGTGCACGCACGTGCATGTTCAGGGCTCATTTAGACTTTTCCAGTGTGAGCAGACCTTAAAGAAGTCTGGCAATACTTCCTCCAGTTGCTGCCCTCTCCCTCCAAACAAACAAACAAAATCATTCCTACAAGTATTTATGGAGCCTCTAACACACGCGCCCCTCCCCACCAGCATCTGGAAAAGCTCAGACCTGGCCAATTTAGAGCGCTATGGAAGAATGAAGGCTCTGGGGCCGAAAGGATGTCTCACATGCGAATGACTGTTTTGCAAAAGTACTTTCTCTTCTTTGATGCTCCAAACAACCCAGATAGGCGGTCCCAAACAGAGCTGTGGCCCCTTGCTTTGAGAAAACCGAGGCTCAGAGGTGACATGATTGGCCCGGAGTCACCAAGTCAGAGAGCAAAAGCTGACTATGGACAGGCATTGTCAGTCCAGGGATCCTAGTTCCGGCCATCGTGACTTTTAGCTGCACAGCGGGCGTTGGGTCTAGGCAAAGCAGGACCCGTCTGCATGTGGGGTTTGTCAGCAGCAGCCTGATGAACAACACTATCAAACATTTTATGTGACACGTGTGACTGTGAAATGCGTAGTATCAATAAAACAGGTCCTTTAGGAATAAGTTGCAGATCTTTGCCAAGATGAGGTAGGATCTTTGAGGATCTTCCTAGATGAGGACACAGCTTCGATGGGCTGTGGTGTAAAATATGAGTGAATGTGAGGACTGCGGTTTGGGGTACCTAGGAGCTGTGTGGCCTTGAGCAAGTCCCTTTACTTCTCTGAAATTTGTTTCATTTATAACATGGGGTACTCAGATGCCCTCTTGCGGGACGATATTGAAACCCAAGGAAAGAAAACTGAGCTGAGTGCCTAGCTCAGTGCCAGAATAAAGAGAAAGTGCCACCAGCCTGATCAGTCCTTGGCTCCGTAACAGTGAATGGGTCTCAATTTTGGGACCCTGCTGGCCGAGCCCCTTTTCCTCCCCTCTAACACATCTCCTGCCTCCTCCCCTCCGGGCTCTGGGTTGCTCCAGCAAAGTTCCCAACTTAGTCGACATGACGTGCGGCGCAGCCAATGAGAGGCGGGGCTGGCGTTTTTTGTGGGGGGCGGGAGGGGTGGGCCCCGCGTCTCCGGTGTCTGCCCTGCTCAGTGAATGGAGAGAGCGAGCGCCGGCCAGCTCACCCGGCCGCCCCGTGCCCCAGCCGCCGCCGCCGCGCTCCCGAGCTCAGCCCCAAGTCGGACCGCCTCGGGCGCCGTGCCCCACTGCGCTCGCCCCCAGGTCCCCGACCCGGCCCACGCCCCGGGCAGCGGGCCAGCGGGCCCAGGAGGCGCTCTGTACCTGGGCACTCCGAGCGATGCGCAGCGGGGCAGCAGCAGCCCCGCGGATGGAGCTGCTGCCGCTGCCGCCGCCGCCGCCGCCCGGCGCGCCCCGCTCCGCCCGCGCCCCGTGCGCCTGAGCGCCGAGCTCGCTCCTCCTCCGCGCCAACTCCGCCGCCCGCTCCCCAGGCCGCTCGGGCTCCGCGCGCGATTCCCCGGGCTCCACGCGTCTTGCCCCGCCGAGGCAGCCTCCTCTGGGCGTGGGCCCCTGCACACCATGGCCCCCGGGCGGACAGGGGCCGGCGCCGCCGTGCGCGCCCGCCTGGCGCTGGCCTTGGCGCTGGCGAGCGTCCTGAGCGGGCCCCCAGCCGCCGCCTGCCCCACCAAGTGTACCTGCTCCGCCGCCAGCGTGGACTGCCACGGGCTGGGCCTCCGGGGGGTTCCCCGGGGCATACCCCGCAACGCCGAACGCCTGTGAGTACCCCCGCCCCACCCAACCCGGGCCACCCACCTGGGTCCATAGTGGGGCCCCCAGGCACCAGATCTTTCCTCTCCCCTTGGCCGCACTGGATGCAGTCTCTTGTCACCTCTCCCGGGTCGGATCCTTTATCCCCTGAGTTGGGGTCTGTGGCCTTGGTCAGGTCTAGGGAGAGAGGTCTTGAAGCCCACTGCGATGGGCAAAGAGCAGTGCTTCTCCAGGGGTGAAGGTTCCAGACGCAGGGCCGGGTGACAGCTTCCAGCAGAACGCTGGCAGGAAGCGAGGGGAGGAAAGAACACTGCAGCCAGTGAGGTCTTAGGAGGTGGGCACGTTTAGGAGGTGGGCGAAGGAGAAAGCCGAAAGGTGATGGGTCGTAAGGGCACGGAGACGGGAGAGGGCCGAGACTCCGACCTGCCTGAAGATCAGAAAGGGCCAGTCACTTTCCGGCTGCCCTTAGAAGCGAAGTTGAGAATGTGTATAAAGGTCTAACTTCTGAGGAACCAAGCGAATTGAGAGTGGGTGCTTGCAAAACCCGCCCTGCCTGGAGCGCAGCCTCCCAGATGCCAAGTTGCAGCCGGGGTGAATTTTTTATGGCTTGGTTATAAATGCCTCCCCAAACGGGCCGGAGAATGGAAATGCTGACAGCCCTTTAAATGAGACCGAGCGCTATAATCTTACAAACCGCACTCAGCCTCGGATCCTGGGTTTGGCAGCAAGAGGAGAGGCGTTTGGAGAGTGGGGTGGATTGACCCTCGTTTTAACCCCAATTGTGCAACCAAATATTTACTTTTCATATGTCAACGTTTTGGAAACATTTATCATTTTGATCCTCGGACCAAATTCAAAACTTGGACTCCGAGGGTGGGCTCTTCCCAGCCCACAGTTGGGGAGTAAGGAAAGAAGGAGAAATGGAGGAGGGGGTTGGAACCGGCCTGGGAACACAGCCCAGAAGTGGGTGAGGGTTTGCTCCAGTGTAATGACTTCTCCGCGTCTTGCTCTCCCTCTGTCTCCCTTGCCCATTGCATCTCAGGGGTGGGTGCATTGGGTCTTCCGTTCTGCTCTCTTGACTTGAGGCTGTAAGAGAGTGGCATGAGACTGAATTGTCCTACAGCGTGTTACTCCTGTTGATCACCTCCTGTCACCTCACGTCTCTTCCTCTAACTCCGCGTGTCCCTAGGCAGAGACTCAGTATAACTGTTTTCCTTTCTCCTGGAGCTTTCCTGTGGCTCAAAACATACATTTTTTTTTTTTTTTCCAAGTGCATTCTTTATTCTGTGTGGTCGTGCAATTCTAGAGCACTGGAGCCGAACCTTCATTAACATAAGTAGAAAAGGAGGCTCAGACTTTTAAGAAGACTTGCCCAAGGTAACGCAGCAAGTTAGTGGCAAAAAAGGGGCCACAATCCAGGTGTCCACAGCTTAATTCAGATCTTATATTTTACAGTACCAGTTTAAAACTAGTTGTAGTGGTATTTCTGGGTATCTCCCCGTCTACTAGCCGTCTTTGGAACAAGGGTCAGTTGGGGCCAAGATCTGTAAATAGATGCTCCTGGGAGGTTTCTGGCTGGGTTTGGGTCTTAGGGTAGCCTGCTCTTGCTACTGCTTTGGGTGGACCCCGCCAACATTCAGCTTGCTGAGACATTGGCTCTCCTGTTTGGAATCGTGAGACTACCTCTCCTCCATCCTCAAAATCATGGTACCTGTTTGGGAAACCGCGGGTGGGGGTGGGCATGAGCCCTTCTCCTGCTGGCAGGTAGGGAAGTCCTCAAAAGCTATAGACACAGCACTGCAGTCAGTATGCCACCGACCTCTTTCCCCGGGAGACCCAGGCAGCTTGGAGCGCCCCATCTGCTCTACCACTGGAGACACTGGGTAGAGACCGAGTCCTGGGGATTCCCATGTCCCCCTGCTGCAGTCACTGTCGTTCGCAGGCACTGGCAGAGTGGGAAGTGCTTTGGAATATCTGAGTCTCAACTACCTTGGTTCCGGGCACTGGTGCCTCTTGGGCTGGGGTGTGTGGAGTGACATGGTTGCCAAGGCTGGCTCCTCATTTTGGTCTTCCTACCCTGGGAGAGGGGACAGCCTTTAGAAGAAAGCTTGGTCAGGAGGGCTGCCTGGGGGAGGACCAGCCCAACCGCAGTCCTTCACCACCTCTCATCCTCCGTCAATCAACGCAGATGGAACGTTTGAGTTCTGCAAACTCTTGGGGGGATGTTTGGCATTTCTAAGCTATGGGAAGGATTTTTTTAAGGGAGGAATTTCTCATTCATTCCTTTCTTCATTCATTCAACAAACATTACTTGAACCTCTAGGCATTCCAGTAACTGTATATAAAATCATTGCATATACAGAAGAAAACCAGCAATTCAGCTTAAAGAATGTAAGCAGAGGACAGAAGAAGGAAACTTCCTTTAGTCAGGCTTTGAAACTCCCCAGCACTCGTTTTCTTCACGGGGCATATGGTCTGTCAGCATTGGCATCACATGCTCAGGACTTTCCTCAAATCCAGTTTTCTGATCTCTAATGTTTATATTGTGTTTTACAACAAAGGAGAAGCATTTTCTCCCTTTTTCCATTCCTGCTACTTGGCCTCCCAGAGAGACTTCTCTGGAGGAGTGTGTGTGTGTGTGTGTGTGCACATACATGTGCAAATGTGTGTCATTGTCTCTCTGGGGGTTTTCACTTCTGAGGCCTTATGTGCTCATGCTACCCCTTAAGGAAAATCTGTATGGGGATAATGTGGTCACCATTTGGACTTTGCTTCAGGCCTGGAATGGGGCTTGTTTCATTGTTCATGATTAAGCTGGTATCAGAGTCGGGGGTCTGTGTTCCAGCTTCTTCTCCATAATGTCAGCACATTACACAGAAAGAGAAACTCTCTATCGTTTATAAACTACTGACATTTTTTCCCCCTCAGTGAGGAGGTGACACCCACAAGAAAACTAAATAAACGCAGGGGAGAATTCAGTGTAATTTATTATCCATGCAGCAAAGATAGCGGACAAGAGGAGAGGAAGTGAATGGTGGTGCTTGAAACAAAACATTTACCATGGAGCACAGAGTAAACAGATGTCGCAGTTACCCTTCTGAGTACAAAAGGAGCCCACAGATGTAATTCTTCTCCAACCACAATCTCGGCTTGGAAAAAGAGGAGACAGATGAAAACGAACTCTCACAAGGGGCCCCTTCTCCCCATGCTGCCTCAAGGCAGGCAGAGGCCTACTTCTCACCCGCAGCGAGGTGGTGGCCTAAACACGGAATGGGGCAAGAGTGGACATCTTTGGTTTTTCACTTGGCTCTGGAACATGCTGGAGACTGCTGTATTTAAATAAACATTTCCTGTTTGCGAACGAAAACGGGCGAAAGGCTGAAACGTGAGAATGTGGTAACTTAATTTTCTCCATCACTCCAGATGATGGCAAGCTTCGCCGGTGGTTGGGTCCAATAAAAACCGACACCATGTCACAGGCTTTCCCTCACTTGACCACAGAGGTCTCCAGGTCAAGTGGGAGACATTCCAAGATGCTCCACAGCCAAGCCCTGCATCCTGGTACTTCTAGCCTTGGAGGCAGCCCAGCAGACGAGGGGCAGTTTGGTGAATCACAGGCCCTCTCTGAGCCACCCGTAGTGATGTGGCCTTTCAGAGAAGCACAGTGCTCTCCTGGTGAACCCATGGGCTGGACGGGGGCAGTTAAGCGCACTTGCCTCCAGTGTGCTGTGCTACTGGACGGATTGCTTTGCCTTTCTGGGCCTCCTTTTCCTGAAAGCAGAAGTCTAGTGTAGTCCTAATAGCTTTCCCTGTACGTCCTCTTCCCCAGTGCCTGACAAATGGTAGGTTTTCAACCGGTATGTGTTGATTAAATAAGTAAGTCTCAAAAACACAAGTTTTTCTTTAGTTCTTACAAGTAAAAGATGGGTGATTATGGTTTTGCGTTTTTTATGTATGGCCAAGGGCAACTTACTAGTAACCTATTACATGAGTTATTAAGGGTTTCTAAAATTTGGCTTTCATGAACTAAAATTATTGCCTTACTAGAGTTACCAAGGACTCCTAATGAGGGATGCACTCTGGAGTCTGGTTGCCAGGCGTTGCTTAGCAACCTTGCAAAACTCCTACTGTGCACATGCCCATGAAAAGAGCTGGTAGTCCCGAACACTTAAACTGTAGGCCTTTCTAATCAGAACCTCATCAGCATCATCCTGAGCTCTCTGTGGTTTTTGATTGCTGCTCTTCTTGTATTAATTGATGTATTTGTAGGATCATTATTAAGTTTTGCTTTTGCACATCATCTGGGTCTCGTATATTTCTGCATTTTTTGCATTTTGATTGTTATTTTGTTTCTCTCTGTTTCTGTTTGTTGTCTCTGAGTTCTTCCTCCCCTGCAAAGTGAGAATGGTAGATCTGAGAGCCATGGGATCTTTTGCAAGGACTAAGTCCTGTGACAAGGTTTCAGAACCCCATGCCTCCCAGTTCAGGCTGTGGGCTCTGCAGACAGGCAGCTCTGGTTTGAATTCTGTCTGTCAGGGCTTTGCTGTTGCACCATGGGCGAATGACTCCGCTCCTCTGGGCTGTAGTCTGTTGAATCCCTTTGTACTGCATTTCTGCAGCTGTAATACTGGGACGAGGATCATACTGGCCCAGTGAGCATGCTGTGAGTGTGGCCCCGGATGAGCCATGTCAGGCACTCAGTACAGTGCCCAGTTCTCCAGCTATTGCTCTCTACCAGTAAAGTGTGCGTCATAAATGCTCCTCTAGGAGACAGTCAGAGAAAATAATGAACAGGTAGCGCTTAACACAGTACCTGGCGCTTAGGCCTCCACCAGCTATCCGTAGTGGTGACCATGGCCGTTTCTTCTGTTGCTTCATCTCGGGCCCCATCCAGCTGGAAAGTTGGAGATGCCCACTGTTTCAGTGTGCGCCACTGAGGCAAGCTCCTCGCCTGCACGTACGCTGTGCCCGGCGTAACTCGTGCCTGGTCCCCTCCCTCTCCTCTCCAGCTAAGCCCAGGTTGGCCTCGGTTCCATAAAAAGGGGATTACGGTTGAAGTGGTTTATATCTTTTCCATGGGCGTGCTGCTTTGTGGTATATTTAAATAAGGAATGTATTTTATTTATTTATTTTTGGGGGTTGCATTTTCATGGGGGAATTTTTGGCCCTGACTTTTTTTTTTTTTTTTTTTTAAAGCTCATTCTTTCTGTCTTTCCCTAAATACCTTTTACTGACTTCCCATGTCTGCTTCTGTTACTGCTTTTACTTGAAACAGCTGTATTTACTAGTACGCTCCACCCTCATTACGTAAGGTGGTCTTAACCCTTTTCAGAACGGCTGAGAAGGAAAAAGTGAGGCACCAAGGCTTTTCCAGGACGCTTTTCTGGACCATTACTAATCCCAGATAGGATAGATGCAGAGGGTATCCTGCTTGGGTGCGTGGTGTTGAGTTTCCAAGGCATTCTCCAGCCTTGCCCAGGTGGGAAGCGCTCATAGTGGGAATCTTCTGCTTCTCGGTTCTGAAGACCAGCATTGTGTTTTGTAAGTACTGCTAGGGCTGGTCTGCCAAAAGGTATCCTTTCCTTCCCACTCACTGTGGTCTTTGTAGCTCTGTGGCCAGCACTGTATTTGATACAGCATTCCCTGGAAAACATTCATCAGGATTGTGTTGTTAAAAGCCCTCAATAGTGAGTGGATGGGGAGGTGGGAAAACCAACAACCTTTGGGTAAAGGCCTAGACTTCAGAGGCAGACAGGGCCCACTCCTGGTTTCTCCGCTTACCAGTTGGGTGACCTCAGTTTTCTCATTTGTAAGGTGGGGATGATAAAACTACCCCCTTCGTAGGATGCTGTGAGTACTGAATTTACTCACACGGACTGCCCGGATCACAGTGCATCCTCCCGAAGTACTCCTAGTGTGGTTTTCATAGTGGTTCTTACTGACTGTAGCCCTCCTTCCGGGACAAGCCCAAGTCACAGCCTGATGGGAACAACATAGACTGTCAGGGTTGAAAGGGCTCCTCTGGTTCATGTTCCAACCACGTGCAGACTGATCTTCCACCGACATAATTTTGGAGAGAGCAGCCATTCTCCTTTGCTGGATTACAGCTAGTGGGGAGGAACTCAGTTTTCCCTAAAGCAATTTATTCCATTTTAGAAAACAGTTTTAACAAGAAAATTTTCTTTGCCTGGGGGTTGAACTTATCTCCCCCTGACTGTTGTTACACAGAGCAAATATAATCCTTCTTCCAAATGGTAGGATTTCAAAAATGTTACTGCTGTCGTGCTTCTCACTACCCACTTATCTTAGTCTTCTTCTTTCTTCCATAAATTTTTATAATTGCCTCAACTATTCTGTGTGTGTTAGGCTCTGAGACAGGCCCTCTTCCCGTTCCTAGCTATCGTCCTCCAAATAGTTTCCAGCCTTCTTTGCTGGTCTTAAGAGTTAGAATGAGTCCTTCCACTCCCTTGCTATCTAAACTTCTATCAACATCCCAAAGGGACATTTTCACTTCAGAGAGCCACACCCCTGGCTTGGCTCTTTCCCACCAGGCTGTTCATCGCATCCCTGGTGTCACCCAGCCCTCCCTGCTGTTGGTCCTATTTTCTCCATCCCAGATTTGCACAGTTGACTTTTTGGAGTCTAAGTGCAACACTCTGCATTATCGTAATTAAATTTTGGCAAATAGTTTAATTTCATCAGCTCTTCAGCGACATTTTCTGTTTGGATTCGCTCATCTAGCGTGTTACTACTCCTCCCCCTTCTCCCTCTGCAGGGTTCCTGAGCTCGCCCTGTGGATCTTGATCCAGGTTGTCAATGGAACCAGCAGAGTCCTCTCTGCTTGTTTAAAGTCTTTCTATGGCAGGGGTTTGGATTACATGAATATATTGTCCTGTTCTTACTGGCTGGGATGCATAGAACTGTTGCGGTCTTCTTGGCCAGTAGCATCTTCTTCCCCTGGGGTTCTGTTGTTCATATTTTCTCTGGAATGATTTCCTATTAATGCTTAATTCCTCTGTTTGTCAAATACTTTCTAAAGTCTTGGTTACTCTTGGCCCTTTCCGTTGTGATTTGAGTTTCATCCTTGTCCTATTGGGCTGGTACCAGAAGCCCCACCAGCATGGGATGGGCCTTGATAGGACATGTGTGTGTGTGCGTGTGTGCAGACACGCCCATGTGTGTGTTCTCTCCTGTAAAGTACTGTAATGTGTGAAGTTAGCTCTTCTGTCAGCAGCAGAGCACCATGGAGAAGCCTCACTCTTGTGAAGTGATTTCCTTTAACATCTTGGGCGCCCACTGGCACAGAGCACATTTGCTTGAGCAGTGCTGGGCATGGACGTGATGGGGAATGAGGCATAGAGTTGCACAGGCTCTCTCCAAATTTTGAACCAATGATAACGATAATGACAACAACAGTCACTGCCACCGCAACAGCTGCGGGTGGTTAACCCCCTCATTGTGCCTGGCACTACTCTCACACTTTCTTTACATACTTTCTCTCATTTAATTTAACAATCATGCAAGGCAGAAACCCATCCTGTCTTCATTTGATGGATAAGGAAACTAAGAGAGGTGAAGTAATTTTCCCAGGTTTGATCAGTAGAGTCACAGCTCATTCAGGCAGACTGGTCTCAGGTCTGAGCTCCCCCCTGCTGATATGCCATCATTCCTCAACAAGCCTTCTAAGTCAGCCTCCTTGCTTGTTTTCCAAACCCAATTTTCAAATAAGAAGGAGGAAAGAAGGAAAAAAAAAAAAAAGAATCCCGGTCGAAACAGTGAGCACCTGTTTGATGTGAGGCATCCCAAAAGGAATGCTGGGGCTGCGTTCTGGATAGTTGGTGGTAGAGCCGTCATGTCCAGTCTGGAGAAGCAGGCGGCATTCAGATTGGAGCTTGAAGGATGAATAGCGTTCCCATTGGGAGTGATGGAAATGTGGTATAGATTTGCGGGAGTTCATGGTTACATTGAACAAAAGAGAGCCTGAGCCCAATTTAGAATGAATAGAAACTGTTCTTGAAGAAGTGTCATCTAACAAGGGTGTTTAGAGAAGAATCCATTAGGTCAAGTCTGAGGAAAAGTATCACCATGGTTAGATGGCTAATATTTTTATTTTGGATTTGAGGGGATAAACCCCCTAAGAAGAATTCTGAGGAGGCTTCTTGACCAGTATTTTCCCCAAAAGTATTTGCTTAAATTTTTGCTGGGATTGCCTTCCCTCCCAGTTAGATGTACCACTGGGCTTCTCTCCGCCTTGATCTCTGGGCTCCCCTACCCTGAAATCGGGTCCTGAATAAGACATGTAGAAGATGCATCACAGTTGGAGTAAATATGCCTCCACTTTCCACAGCCTTATACTGCTTGTGTGGGCTTCGACTCCTCTTGTCCAAAACGCCAGTCTGGCTTCTCGACCCCTGATTCATTCTGCACTTTGGCAGTAGTGTGGATTGTGGTTCCTGAAATTGAGCCAGCACATTTAGCCACCCACCTTGACTCCCTCTTGAGTTTTTCGGGCTCCCTAGTTCCTGTACTTCCTGTCTGCTACCTGGCATACTCACTACTTGCTCCCCTGCACTCTAGAATTAGTGTATGCCCTGACTCCGGCTGGTCTATAAGATGTGGAGCCCATGGTCCTCTTCTAATCTGAGATATGTGGGCTTAACCATGGACCTGTACATTATGCTTCCCTCCTTGAACTTGAGCTGCTCCAGGCCCCTGCCTTGACCCTTCCAGCTTGGCTTCTTGCCTTCTCACCCTGCCCTCCCTTTCAAGTAGCTCTCCATAACATCGACACTGAATTTGGACATTCACCACCTAAGCCTCAGGTCCTGGAATTGTATTTCAGGAGGTTCTTTGTGGCCTGGACCTTCACTGGAGACTGGAGACGCCCAGCTTGCGGTTGTGTCCCGGAAACACCTCAGACTTCCTTTTCATGGCCACCTGAAGGCATTTATGATGCCCAGGGTGAAGTGTAGAGATGCTCCAGGGCTGGGCGCTGTGCATGATCAGTTACTTACAGTGTGCAGTTACTTACAGTGTGCTGCCGAGTTTCCTACAACCTAAAGAGAGAATAGAGCAGATTTTTCCGCAATTGAAAAGCTCAGCAGTGATGATTTCATTGAAGAGATGTCCTGTTCAGAAATGTGGTACAGAAGTTTCTGGCCTGTCTAGCACTTTTCTGATATTCTTTCTTCTCTTCTCCATCTCTGCCCAGCTCTAGAGTGTACGTAGATAAGTGTTTAAATATGGGGTTTCTTTTTTTTCTTTTTTTTTTAAATTTAAATTCAATTAACCAACATAGTACATCATTAGTTTCAGATGTAGTGTTCAATAATTCATCAGTTGTGTATAACATCCAGTGTTCCTGGGTGTCAGGATTAAGGAGGGCATGTGATTATATGGGGTTTCTAACTGGTATTAATGAGAAACGAATAACCAGTACAATTTGATATAACCTTAACTGAGTAAAAAGACTGAGGCCAAATCCTGGTTTCTATCACCACCCCCACTTTCTCTTTTAACTGTGGGACCTTATACAAGTGTCTTTCTGAGTCTCAGTTTTCTCATCTGAAACCTTCAGAATGGTAGGACTAACCCTTCTCCTATGGGGCTGATGCAAGGTTTATATGAGATCAGATGTCTGCAGATGCCTCCTAAATTTAGAGCTCTGTGAATACCTTAATGAGTCCACCCACGATATCTGATTTTAAACACTAAATCCTGTATCTGAAAGACGATCAGCGTGCATTTTCAGAAGAGGAAACTCAATAATGAGTTCAAAGTCACCCATGCCTTCAGACTCTTGCTAGGTTTTCCTTTTCACTTCTTAAGGGGCATCTTTTACAAATGCAAATAAAGCACCTCACCAGCCAAGTCAGCAACCCAACCAGGGGAAGTTTAGAGGAATTTTTGCCTGAGTAATTGAGAAATGGCAGTTTCCAAGAAAGTAGAACCACAGAATGGGGCTGTATGAAGGATGAAGGTGTTTAAAGGAGCTATTGATTGAATGCCTACTATGTGCCAGGAACAACAATGAATAAAGCAAGTGAACTGTCCTCATAACTAGAATAGCTCAAAATGACATGGAATGCAGTCTGGGCTGTTGCTTCCCACCCAGTGACTGACAAGGCAAAGGCCACCATGCTTGGTTCAGAGAGGATGGAATGGTGGGGGGAAGATGCTAGAACAATAAAGGAGGTGACACCAAGCCCTCAGGAACCACTGATGAAAACTAGTCCCATTCATCCCTTTTAGTGGATACAAATATGCAGAAAAACTCACATGTCATAAAAAAAAAAAGTACAGTAGAATTAAAAAAACTCATGGGGAAAATATTAATCTGAGAACAATTGTATCCGAGAAAGCATTTAAGTATGCCTCTGCAGCTAGCTGGCAAACAGCACCAGTTCTGCATTTTATTAGAGCCCTAACTCTGTGTAGAACACTGACCTTATTTGAGAAGCATTTCATAAACACTGACACACAGTGCAGCAGCATTGGAGGCCACGAGGAGATCCAGGGCCTCCTCTGCGCCGCCAGCTTCCCCTCCTGGGTGTTTGTGGCTGTTGCTAGACCACTAGACACTATTCCCCTGTGGTGCTAATTCCCTTTCTTCTCTTTTAGGTTTAACAAACAGGTAGGGATTTTCCCAGGGGAAAATGAAACAGGGGGCTTTGGACTGGCATGTGCTCTTTGTGCAGGTTTGCCTGTGAGAGGGCTGGGCTATGTGCTAGACTAAGCTTAGAGGGGAAGGGGAAGCTGAGAACTTTGGTTTGGCCCAGTTTCTTGTTGGAGATGTCATCTTGTGCCTCGGACCTAGTGCTGTGTGTACGTAGAGGAGGCTGATTCTCAGGCGGCATTCACCTGGTCCTTTGATTGGAAGGCCTGCGACTTGTAATAGCCCTGAGAAATGTGTACACCACATCTCCTCCTACTAGAAGCTGGCGGTTTTCTTTCCATCTGCTGCCAGCTGAAAAATTCTGAATTTCTGCCGTGGAACTCGGCTCTGTCCCTCCCCCCTCTCGTTTCCTTCCCTAGCCAAGAGATTTTTAGGCTTTGGAGGTATCTCTAGGGATCATCTAGTCTATTCCTTCCCCATTGATCCAGCCTCCTGGACAGATAAGTGTCTTAGAGAAATCATAACAGGTGACCTCCTGAGAAGTTTGCCCCTTCTCATGTCAGCCTTGTTCATAGCGTTGGTCCAGAATAAAGATCTCTCACCCTTAGGAAGCCTCTGCCAATCTGGGAAGCTAGGGAGACAGAAGAGGGACCAAATCTAGTACCAAAAAACCCAAAGAACAAAACAACAACAACAACAACAACAAAAACAAAAAAACAAAAACAAGGAATAATGTGGAGCTGGAGGGGAGAGGCACAAAATGGGTGAGTTGGGACAGTAGCTTATACTCAAGGCCCTAAGCACCAAAGTAGCTTATTTAGAGTCTAGAAAGGGAAGACTTCAGATAGGAAAACTGTAAGGGAAGGAACGCTGGGAACCAGGTCTGGAGCAGGAATCCAGAATGGGAAGGCCAATTACTTCATGGGAGTTTTTAATGAGTCTGGTGCCCCCCCTTCTAATTACTTCATACCACAAGATGGTAACCAATCTGCTCTGTTTACTCTGTTTAGGCATACATTTTAATACTTTCTGAAATATTTCCCATAAGCTTCCTCCTGCCATGTGCCCTCCTTGTATGTTCTAGAAATTTTGCAAAGACCTAAATCTCCTCTGCGTTCTTTCCTGACTGGAGCTGCATGCTGATTCAAGCCATATTCAGCCAGGAAGCTCTCTTCCCGTCTTTAAAACAAGAAACATCTCCTTCTGAGAAGACTGTGCTACAGTTTTCTTTGTCTGTGTTGCTAACGAACAAAGAGGCCCCACTGCAAAACAGCATTTCACGAGCATAGCAGGGCCGATAGGACCTCTTGCCAAATGTGACTGTGTGTAGTTGTGCGGGGTGGGGGAAGCAGCTTTGTCAAGAGGAGAGCCGAGGGAGGCAGCTCTGGGGAATTTTTAGCAACTGCAGCATGGTGTAGTGGAAAGAATACTTGCATGGGAATTCGGAGAGACCTGGCTGCGTGTCCGACACACCGAGTGCCCTCAGACAAGTCACTTGACCTCGCTGGGCCTCAGTTTCCTCGTCTTTAGAGGGGAAGAAGGGAACAAGCTGGATGATCTCCAAGGATCCTTTCAGCCCTATATGTCCTCACTTCTGGGGGCTGGGATTTGAGGTTTAGACCTGAGCCAACATCCAGCCAACCCAAGGGACTTTCTAGAGGCAGTAGAATGGCCGGGACAACTGCTTCAGGGAGTGGCTGGTCCTTGATTAAGGCTCAAATAATGAGCTCAGCTCCACAGTTAGCCTTCTGAAATTAAGAAAGAAAAAGATGTTTCATTTCAAAAATAGCAGTTGGTGTCTCTTCAAACTGATTGGCTTTGGGTTTTGTAGACTTTGTGCACAGACATAATTTTCCTCCCTCTACAGCAGCGCAGTGTGGAGTTATCGATACCGGAGTTGGCGTGACCTGGGCTCGAATGCTATAGCTAACTAGGTAGTATTGGGCATGTTCTTTACAAGACCAGTGCTCTAACCCCTGAGCTATGGGGCCTGGCATGTTCTTTAATAGTAAGCTACTTCATCGGGTTGCTGGAAGTTTCAGATGAGTAACACATGTCGAGCTTAGAGGACAGTGCCTAACCTTAAATGACCACTCAAAAAGCCATTATCCTGATTACTTATTGCTGTTTAACAAACCACCACAAAACTTAAGGTTGTAAAGCAACAACCATGTCACTGGTTATTGCCCTATGCTGCTTTGAGTCAGGGTTGGGGACATAGCTCTAATGGGATGGCTTGTCTCTGCTTCTTAATGTCTGAGACATCAGTGTGGGAATGATTGGGGGAAGAGTTGAATGGCTGGGTGCTAGAATTATCTGCAGGCTGTTCATACCTGGCGAATAGACTGGGTTGACTTGAAGGCTGGCCTTGGCTGTGATCATTGACCAGAGGCCCTGAATGTGACTTCTCTATGTGGCCTGGGCTTCCTTACAGCATGGTGGCCTTCGAGTGCTCTAACTTCTCACCTGGAGGCTCAGAACTCCAAAAACAATGTGACAATAAACAGCAAAGAGTTTACATGACTTTCCAGGAACCAGGCAAAAATTGTCCCTTCTGTTGTATGTGATTGTTCCAAGCAGCACAAGTTAGCCCAGATTTCAAGGGTGAGGATCACTTCTCAAAGGAAGTCCCAAAGAATTTGTGGCCCTTGCCACCGTGTTTTACGGCCTCTATAGCCATATAATTCTCACTGTTGTTATCTATACTGTGTAACTGATATCTTAAGTAGGTAAAAGCTTCTTGAGGGCAGAAGCTATACATTTCTCTACAGGGGCTTAGTAAGACTAAGTCAACACATTTTTTTTTTAAATTTCTAATTTTATTTTATTTTATTTCTTGTCAGTGTTCCAGAATTCATTGTGTATGCACCACACCCGGTTTAAAATAGCAAATTGGCTTGAGTAGGCAGGAGGTTTAGTGGAAAGACCCTGAGCCAAAGAGAGTTAAAATCAGAAATCTGTGTTCAAAAATGAGAGCTTTGGCGAATTACTCGTCTTTCTACATTCAACTTTCTCCCCTCACCCCACCATGGAGACACTAATACCTATCTCAAGCATTGTTGGAAGAATGAGGGATAATATATGCAAAGTGGCCAACACATAGTTAATTGATGTTAGTGGACATTGTGAAGCGTTGTGGCACTGTGGCAAGGACACAGATACTCAAGGTGATAGACTGATTTCAAATCCTATCGCTTACTGTGGGACTGCAGAGAAATCCTTTCATCTCTATGGGTAAAATGGATATAATAGTATGTATGTTTTAGGTTTATTGTGAGGATGATTAATACATTATGTAAAGCTTCTAGCTCAGTTCCTGACACGTAGTAAGGACCTTAATACCTAGTACCTGCACATTGAACAGCCATAGTTTAAAATTGTTGTTCTTTTTTCAAATATTGACTTACCCATGAATTGACACACCAAACAATTATTTATTTAATACTAATAACTCATAATAGACTCATTTCTCAAGTCTGTGCATGCTAGGGGTCTGTGGATGCCCAGATCTGGGAAGATTATTCATGGATGGAGAACTGGTCCTTTGGCTCCTGGGTGCAGGCCAGCTGCTTGGGACAAGGTTCTTTTTGAACACAGGTGCAGTTGAGTTTTAATTGCCTTTGTTGATTCTTGACCCCAGAATGCCCCTGGCTTCCTTCAGGTATAGCCATTTTGCTCAGATATACATTTGTGTCCTTTCCTCTTTGGGTCTGTCTTCTCCTTCACTGCCATGTAACTACAGGCAACACGCAAACTGTGTGTGTCTGTTTTTGTTGTGTGTGATCTTTTAAAAAAGTGTTGTTTTCCTGGTTCAAATGTGTCGAACCGTACCAGTCTTGTCTGTGTGGAGCCAACCAGGACACCCAATTTAATTTTTCCAGGTGGTTCCAGGGACCTGAATCTCTTAGGAACTATTGACTAGGAGCTCCTCCCTTTCTTTCTGAAGATCTCCCCAAAGCCCCAACCTTAGCCCTTTTTTTAGAAAACAAGTCTAGATAATCTGATAAAATAAATTGTCCTTTGGAAAAATACACACACTCACAATATGCTGTGAATGATCTTGAGGCCATTTGTTTTCACCTCCCCAGGTGGTGTATTTCTTCTGAATCACTGTTTCATGGGCTTCTGGGTTTCTGCTAAGTTCTACTTGAGGATCATAGTATACCTGTGAGACTCAGGTCTTCCCGTTTTTCCATGTCTTGCACTTCCTTCATCGTGATAGACATGTGCTGTGTTTGGCGGCTGAGGATTCAGTCTTCCTTCCTAGCCAAGTAGCATCTTCTGTACCCACAGGGTACAGATGGGTTGGTGTGTCATCTGGGGCCTTGCCCTACCATGGTCAGAAGATGAGCTCATGCCCCAAAGTCAGGTCCATCAGGTGCTTCCTCTCTGAAAATGGAACCTTGACCAAAGGACAGAGAGATTGGCCATGATTTCTTGCCATTTCAGCTAAGCACTTGTGCAATGACCAGAGATTGCCTTTTTTTCTTCTCCCCAGCCCTGTCCTTAAGAATCTCTTTGAGTCTAGAAGTTCCTGATAGTCTTCTAGTGAATTCCCTTTTGCTCAGGTTCATAAATTTGCCACCAGATAACTCTGAGAAAGCCACAGACAATAAACTTCTGGGGTGGGAAGTGGCATAATGAAAAAGATTGTGACTGGCATTTGGAAAAAGGCAGACCCGGGTTTGAATCACAGTTTTACCAATTCACCAGCTGGGTACCCTTAGGCAAGTTCATTTTTCTCTTAGGATGTCAGCATCGTTGCAAAATAAGGATAATGAGTCCTGAAAACTTGATTCTCAAACTTGGCTGTGCCTTAAAATCACCTGGGGAGATTTTAAAATTACCAATGTCTGGGTCTGGTCCCCAGAGATTCTTCTGAATGATTTTGGGGTGCTTTCCTGGGTGTTGGGATTTTATAAAGCTCCCAGGTGTTTCTAATGTACCGCAGCACTTGAGAAAATTGACCTGAATAAAGTCTTCAAATTATAGAGAAGATTAAATGATACAAGTTACGTAAAACCCTTAGCATAATGGAGAGATTGATAAAAGTCATTATCCTTTCCTTTCCTTCTTAAGATGAACCAGAATCTCTTGCCTTTCTTTGCTTCTAGTATAGTTTTCTTTGTTTGGAGTAGTCAGAGCCATGCATGACAAGCACAGTGCAATACAGCCCTGCTTATTTATACCGTTTGAGGTGAAGGCCAATCATGGACATAGCCAGAATTGTAGAATATACAAAAATGTGATTACCATCACATCCGTGCAATAGCCAGGACGAGTTCAACAATGTTTTGTGAGAGCATTCTATGGAGTAACTGCTTTAATGAGAAATGAAATTGATTTATAATTACCATGGCAACAGCAAAATAGAATGATGTCTTCCTGAGGGATCTGGATCAGGAATCCGAGAGGTCTGCCAGATCTGTCCTGCAACTTGCTGAGTGACCTTGGCTCAGGCAGTTCATTTCTCAAGTCCTCAGTTTCCCCAGAGCCCATTTGCCAATGGGTACAGCTTCAACAGAAATTTTTAAGGAAATATGTTTATGTGACAGTTGTTAAGACACTGATGAAAAGATTCCTATAGGAAGCAGAGTGAAAGCAGGGCCTTGAGCCTCTTAGAGAAGATAATTATAGATCTCACTTCTCCCATCTGCCATCTCCCCTATTCCTCTACCCCACAGACTCCCCCATATCTTACTACACAGGGACCTATCCAAACCTCCGTCTTTATAAAGAGCTTTCTATAGAGAAGGTGTGAAGGGAAACTTCCATCTTAGCCTAGGGTTTCTCTACCTGAGTACTGGTGATATTTAGGGCTGGACATGTTCTGATTGTAGGGAGTTGTCCTCCTCACCTTTAGCTATCCAGCGGCATCCCTGACTCTGCCCTCAACTCCAGTCTTAGCCCCTCTCTACTCTGACGACCAAAAGCTGTCTCTAGACATTGCCAAATGCCCCTTGGGGGACAAAACCATTTCTGGTTGAGAACTACTCCTCTAGCCCAGTCACAGTAAAGTGGGTTTAAATTCACAAAGCACCATAAATGTTGTGAAGGTACAATGGTTAATCTCTCTAGTGCCCTCACAGATTTTCTCCAGTGCCGCTGAGCCAGAGAGCTATCAGGAATCCTTACATCCATTGTTACAGATGGGGGTTCTGAATTACAGAAAAGTTAATAATAATAATAATAATAACAACCACTGGCTACCATTTATTGAGTGTTTATTATGTGTTATGTGCATGGGTAAGTGCTTTCTTTATATATTACATTGTCCCAATTAATAGTTACATTGACAGAGTTCACAAATAGTGGCCAGTAGGCCAAGTCAAGCCTTCCGACGTGTTGTACTTGGCTCACAAGGTATTGGCTCATATAATTGGTCTTTTTAGTGTCAGTTTCTTGCCAACATTTTAAGATTGGGTGAATTCATATAAAAATCTACCACTAGCTTCTTTTTTTAAAAAATTGGTAAAATGTGGCAAATAGGAGGGTCAACTTGGCTCCGTGGCAGGAACTGGCTGGCTTTTAGATGAGGCATGTCCCCATTGCACCACAGTCCCCACCGTTCCTTGTTGTAACTCCAAGTATGTTAGATGCCATTTGGCGTCGTGTTAGTTGCGTCCTGCTTAGCCCAGCTTCCCTCCCTGGTATCTTCAGCCTGGTTTCTCTAGGTGGTTGTATTTGTGGCTTCCTTCCTTCCATCGACACTGTGTCATGTGTATTACTATTCCCATTTTAAAGTGGGAAAACTGAAGCTCAACGGGAGGAAAGCGCTCGTCCCAGTTCAAACAACACATCAGCTAGGGGAGAAGTCTGAGCCTCCTTCCTCGCCAGCATAGCCTCCAGCCCTCACAAAATAGCTGCTGGTAGAATCTCCCTGCATCCTAGGACCCTCCAGCCAGATCTTCTGCATCTTAGGGTTTCCTTGGAGAGCCAAATCGCACCGTCCTTTTGCTCACCAGGAGACCGTATGTCACCAGCATAGGAAGAGTGTCCTCCGAGTGTAGCTCCCAAGCTACGTTTCCCCTGTGTCTGTGCCACTCTTTGGTCTGTGTCCAAGGGCTGCTCTACACACTCCCACATAGCCGAAGGGCCAGCTGGTGTGTGTGCTTCTGCCTAAGATGAGGCGGCTTGCCTGTGGGGAGGCTGTGATTGCTTTAGGAAATTAAGTGGGAGTGATTAATTAGGAAATGTACTGAGGACTCTGGAAAGAAATAGCCGAAAAAGAAAAAAAAATTGGAACTCTAAATACAGAATTCTTCTGGCCACATGGCTAAGGATACTGTGTTCAGTGGAACCTAAGGCATTTGATCCTGTTATTTCTACTGCTTTGGTATACCTCCCCCCACACCTTGCACAAGGATGCTGGAAGGAACCACAGAATTAGCTGGTTCAACCTCTTTTTTTTTCACCAAATGGCAGTGAGAGCCTTGAGAGACCACCAGAGGAAGCTGGCAGCTTCTAAGGAACAGCTAGACTTGAGACTCAGAAAGACCCGAAGTATAATCCTGGGCAGATCTCTGAGTCTTGGGCTTCACACTGTGAAACCAAGGTAGCATTAACCATTGCCAAGGTTTGTTGCAAATAATTAGTGAACAAACGCGTGCGCAATGACTGCTTAAAGTAATACGTACCAGGCACTGTTCTAGCACATTGCTATGTTTTCTTACTTTTTTTACAGCAATTCTATGAGGTTGATACTATTACTAGCTCATTTTATAGAAGAACAAAGGCACTGAGAGGATACATTATTTACTCAATGTCCCATAGCTAGTAAGTGGCAGAGTCAAGTTTCCCATGTGGTCTGAGTCAAGAATCCACCTTGACCACCAAGAATTCTGCCTCATATACGTATTATATAATGTATAGGTGACACTGTATAGTCAACATAATAAGGCATTTATGTGTGATACAATTTATTGTATATAAAATAATATATAAGTAATTAATATATAATATGCTATATTAGGTGGAACCCTATGGAATTGCCATTCTTGTTAGTAGAAAAGTTGACAAGTAGTAATTTTGTAGAGTTCATCCTAAAAAATGATACATACTTCACAGAAATTTTTCGTTCTCTTACCTTCAGCAAATTCCTAACTTTGAACCTCAGTTTCCCCCTCCATAAAATGGGGCTGATATCTCAAATACATGGGGCTGCCATACGGAATCAGTCAGACCATGATTGGAAAGCACCTAGCACAGTGCTTGAAAAATAGGATCCGTTGTTTTTTTCCAGTCACAGCCATGGCTCCTCACACACCTGCAGGGTCCTGCTATGTAATAGCCCTTCTCTCACCCCCAGTGGTTTGGCTTTTGGCTTGAGGGTGTCCATGTCCAATAAAACTTTTAAGTTATAGGCAAAGTATTAGGCTCAGGGGCTATTTTTCATTCCATGGACTTTGATATTTTCAATATGCTTCAGTCTAATATAAAGCTTCCTGTCAGGCCAAGCTGAATGTGTTGCCTTCCATTCACTTAAGAATTACGGTGCTGCCAGCATGAAATACCACCCTGCCTAGCCTCATGGCTCATTCCTTCTGTATTTTCCCTTGGGGCCACATGGTAAAGCCCCCTGCTGTTCTCACTGAATT